>NW_028274808.1:176121225-176273654 GCF_037043125.1 Eumetopias jubatus
GCTTTGTTTTATTTAATGAAAATGTCATGGCCATAACCTAAGAGCAGCATTAAACCAACGTAAAAAATTATTTTTTCATAAGTTATAATAAATTAGTTTGGTGATTAATTCAAAATTTATATTACTAGCTTTAGTGTTCTCACAGTAAGTCCCACTTCATAAACAAATGAGTCAGGAGTCATAGACAATGATGATTCTAAATGTTATTTAGAGAGAACATTCTGTTCTTAATATATTTCAAATATTCTACACAAGGCCCAAAGTGGATTCAAGTAATTTTTAGGTAAAATAAGATTCGAGAGAAGTATATATTTCCTACAGTATTTATAAAGTACCATCTCTATGTAAGGCATCATCCTGGACTTTGTGGAAAACATAGGAGGAGTAAGATGTGGCCATTCAAGAAACATATAAACAACAAGGTTTAAGAGATGAAGCAGCATGTCCTCTCTAAGAGAAAACATTTTTCCAACTGACTTTACCGAAACTTAAAACTTATTGTTTTCATTTTCAATCATACTTTCTTATTGCATGCAGGTGCTATGACAGACATGCTATAGACTGAGTGGTTTGTAAAAAACAGAAATATATTGCTCACAGTTCTGGAGCTGAGAAGTCCAAGATCAAGGGATGGGCAGATCCAGTGAGAGCCCACTTCTTCATAGATGGCTGTCTCTTCACTGTAACTCATATGGGGAAAGAAGAAAGAATTCTCTAGGGTCTCTTTTAAAAGGACTCTAATCCCACTCATGACCTCATCACCTCCCAAAGACCCTTATGCTTTAATACCATCACTTCCAGAGTTAGATTTCATAATATGGATTTGGGGAGACACAAACATTCACACCATAGCATATATAAACAGAATAAGACACCGAAGCAACAACCACCAAAATTCCTTTAACTACCTATTATTTTCAATTATGTAAAGATTGCAACTTAATTTGCTTCTATATAATCTTAAATAATTCATCTGAGTGATTCATTAATATCCAATGCATCTGAGCCCAACTAAATTTGCTTACCCAATATATCCAGCAACATATTTCTTCAGAATGTACCATTTTCTCCCCCACAGGACTTATCACAATTCATAGATAGATGATAGATGATAGATAGGTAGATGTATACATATACACACTTGTATGTGCACATATGCATATTTTTTCCTGTTAATGATACCCATGCAAATAAAATTTAAACTCAAGGAAACCTGTCTTGTTTGTTACTTAATATCCAGTTTTTACTCAACACCCAAAAAACAAATAATCCAATTAAAACATGGGCAGAAGACATGAAAAGAGATTTCTCCAAAGAAGACATACAGAATTCCAACAGACACATGAAAAGATGCTCATCATCACTTATCATCAGGGAATTGCAAAGCAAAACTACAATGAGATATCACCTCACACCTGTCAGAATGGCTAAAATCAACAATACAAGAAACAACAGGTGTTGGAGAGGTTGTGGAGAAAAACGAACACTTGTGAACTGTTGGTGGTAATGCAAACTGATACAGCCACACTGGCAACCAGTATGGAGTTTCCACAAAAAGTTAAAAATAGAAGTACCTTATGACACAGCAATCCCATTACTGGGTATTTACCCAACGAATATAAGAACACTAATTCAAAGGGATACCTGTACCCTTATGTTTATAACAGCTTATTTACAATAGCCCAGATATGGAAGCAGCCCATGTGTCCATCAATTGATGAATGAATGAAGAAGTGGTATATATATATATATATATATATATATATATATATATATAATGCAATGTTAGCCATAAAAAAAGACTGAAATCTTCCCATTTGCAATGACATGGATGGAACTAGACAGTATAATGCTAAGTGAAATAAGTCAGTCAAAGAAAGACAAATACCATATGACTTCACTCATGTGTGGAATATAAGAAGCGAAACAAACAAGCAAAGGGGAAAATATAAGACAGAGAAAGAGAGACAAAGCAAGAAACAGACATTTCATTATGGAGAACAGACTGATGGTTACCAGAGGGGAGTTGAGAGGAGTGATGGATTAAATAGACAATGGGGATTAAGGAGGGCACTTGTCACGATGAGCACTGGGTGTTTTATGGAAGTGTTGAATCACTATATTGTACACATGAAACTAATATAACAGTGAATGTTAACTAACTGGATTTCAAATGAAAACTTTTAAAAAATACCCAGTTTTTAGCCCAGATTCTGGCTCATAAAAGGGATTCAGTCAGGAATTTTGGGATTAATTAATGAACAAATAGATGAGTGAATGGATAGATACTGGATAAAATTATCCATCCTTTCTGGCATGATCTTATACCTTTTGTCTAGAATTGTCTTTATCCCTTTAGACACTCCCTATTTTATTTTGAGTCATTAACCAAAGTTTCCTGAATGATAAGGACCTAGTCTCCGTCCAATATGAGCAACAGTGTGAGATAGGAAATGGAGTCCAGGAGGGGAAAAAAAAAATAGATGAAACTACTTTTGTTCACTAGTGAAAACACAGTCCTTCCACAGAAGCTCTCTATCATAAAAGCTCCAACTTTACTTGTGTCCAGAATATTAACAGTATTTGTGTGTGGGGGGGAGCGTTATATATCAGTTCTGAGCCTCAATTCCCACATGAAGATGCAAGAGAGGCAGATAATATTTGCAAATACAACAGGTTATGTTAAAAAAAAGGAGCCATGCTTGCACTTTGCACTGTAGGAAGATACTATCTCTGTCTCTGATACTATCCTCTGTCTTCCAAGTCTATTCGATATACAACCATCCTTCAAAGGATAGTCTAAAACAAATAATAAGTACAGGAATATGAGACCAATTGAAAAGTGTCTCCCGATAAACACACTTTGAGACTCCTCATTTGACAAAAACATTGTAGGGTATCACATGGATCAGGTGCATTGAATACTGACTGGTTAAGGATTATAAGGGACCAAATATTTTTAAGAAGTTCTGGGATCTGGTAAAATTCAGGTAGGTTATATAAGATTGAGGAAAGAAGCCATCAAAACCTGAGCTTAAGTATCCAAGATGTATGATTCTGATTCTATTCTCTGTGGGGTTATCCCCTGAAGGGTATGTCTCTAATTGAGTTGGAGTAGTCTACTAAATAGCATGCCTCCAGGGCACCTGGGTGGCTCAGTTGGTTAAGCAACTGCCTTCGGCTCAGGTCATGATCCCGGAGTCCCGGGATCGAGTCCCACATCAGGCTCCCTGCTCGGCAGGGAGTCTGCTCCTCCCTCTGACCCTCTTCCCTCTCGTGCTCTCTATCTCTCATTCTCTCTCTCTCAAATAAATAAATAAAATCTTTAAAATATAAATAAATAAATAGCATACCTCCATTTATTGTAGGAGAGGAACAATACGCAAGAGGCAAAATGCCACATTGAAGCCACCTGGTCTTCAGTGGAATACAGAATCAGTTCCTTTAGGATGAATTTGTTCCACATTTGACTTCCCACTTGAGGGAAAATAAGAATGCCTCCTAACAGATTTAAAATAGGAAATACGGCAAAGGGAAGCTTACATAAGATTATAAAATGGGAAATTTTGTTTAGACAAGCAATAATTTCAAAATTGTCTTGTTAACATTACAGACTCTTCACATCATCATAATTTTATTTTGATATTATATGATGACTTCACATATAGTAAATATAAAGAATTTACTTCTCTTACTGTAGGGAGTCTGGTGGTAGTTTAATGGTGACAATACTTCAATTTAGAAGAGATGGCCTACCAATTACAAATAAATTTGGAAATGGAGTGAACATGACAACACTTGAACAGCGAGACAAAAAGTAGGTCCAAGCTGTTTATTACGGTCAAAAGGGGTTGTTTTTGGACCTGGTAAAGAAACAGTCATCATTTAGAAGAGAAACTGGGGCTACTGATATTTTACAACTAATTTTTAAAGTAGGGACAGAGAGGATAATCTAAGGTGAAGCCAAAATCTTATACAAAGCAGCAGGAGAATGATCCTTTCCCAGATAATGGGCTTTTCTATTTGGCCATGTTAAGGGGAAGGATAGATAAGGCATTGTGGGCCTAACTAAAAGGTTCATACACTGACTTAAAGGTGATCAAAAAGTTTTCAAAATAATGGGTATTGTCTATTTTAGTTGAGAAAAAAAAATCACTAATGAACTCCCTCTTAAAAGGAAGTAAACAACAAAAAACTGGGTAACACATACTAAAATAATAGCAAAGATTGAGTGTTAGGTATTGTTAAAGCACAGATTCAGAGGATAGAAGTCAGAGTACAGAAGGAGGAAAGGGCAGCCAGACAGAGTAGAATAAAGGAGCTCAGGTAGCAAGTTCAGGAGAAATTAGTCATTATCCAGAGATTGTAAGGCACGTGGGGTTGGCAGGGAGAGCACGAGAAATCCTGAAAGCAAAGAGAGAAAACAGATGAGACAGGAGAGTTTTACAACATTTTAACCTCTAATGTAGGAGTATCCAAAGCAGAATAGGAAAAGAAATAAAGGTCTTTATAAGACTCAATACAGATATGGAACTCACTGTAACACCAGCCACTCCCCCCGCCCCGCACAGTATGATAATAATAATGTAATGAGGAAAATTGCCTGCCAAATAAAATTTTCCCCTTTTTATTTTTATTATTTTTAAATATTTTTTAAGTTTTTATTTAAATTCCAGTTAAAATACAGTGTAGTATTAGTTTCAGGTGTACAATATAGTGATTCAACACTTCCATACAATGGCTTAAATCAACAAATAAAACAATAGTTTTAAAGATTTTATTTGACAGAGAGAGACATAAGGAGAGAGGGAACACAAGCTGGGGGAGTGGGAGATGGAGAAGCAGACTTCCCGCTGAGCAGGGAGCCTGATGCGGGGCTCGATCCCAGGACCCTAGGATCATGGCCTGAGCCGAAGGCAGATGCTTAATGACTGAGCCACCCAGGCGCCCCTAAAGATTTTATTTTTAAGTAACTTCTACATCCAACGTGGGGTTTGAACTTAAAACCCAAGATCAAGAGTCACATGGTCTATGACTGAGCCAACCAGGCCCCCCAACAAATAAAACTTTTATAAAATTGTTGAGTTTGGGCAGCGCCTGGGTGGCTCAGTCAGTTAAGTGTCTGCCTTCGGCTCAGGTCATGATTTCGGGCTTCTGGGATTGAGCCCCACATTGGGCTCCCTGCTCAGCAGGCAGTCTGCTTCTCCCTCTGCCCCTCCCCCCTGCTCATGCTCTCTCTCTCTCTCTCTCTCTCTCCCTCTCTTTCTCTCTCTGGCTCTTGCTCTCAAATAAATAAATAAAATCTTTAAAAAAATTGTTGAGTTTGTTTAATTAGTTTTAAGAGACAATAGACAGAACTGAAGATAAAGCATGATGTCATGACAGGGAAAAATACAACTTCTGTGTTAAAAAAAAAAGTGCAGTACAAGTTACATCACTTCTGTTTATCACCAGACTGGGACATTCCCTACTGACTTGGTGTATGAATCTTGTAGTTATAAATCCGCAACATGTCCATCATCCATCCTGCCCCTTAACATTCCCCTTTGGACAGACCCATGATCTATAAAAAGTCTTATTTTCTAGTGCCTTGTAGGAGATTTTGGCTGCTGCTTAAATTGCCCACTGTCCTCTCACTATTACCACAGAAATTGGGCCCACCGAGAGGAAGGAGTAGTAGAAGAAATTAACAACTTCCATAAATCTCTTTAAATAATAAAGTATAAGACAGTGATCTCTTTTTCTGCTGCATAACCGATTCTTGCAAGAATGAGGTCATATAAGAGAATTTATAACACATGCTAGCATTATCCTACTGGACCCAGATCATTTGTACAGTTTCTCTGTCTCTGAGAAATGTAGTTATCTATATGACTGAAACCTACAAAATGTTTGATATGGATACTAGTATCACCAAAGCATGTTTAAGGCTTCTGAAATACATATGTTCTGCAAACACTTATTAAGAATCCTGTATATATCAGATACTTTAAAAATCCAGGCAATATACAAGGCAACAAATAATACAAATGAAATAATCACATCTTTGATTACATACTCTGAGGATATCACATTAAATTGATGTGAAAATGATGAGAAGGATCTGAATTTCTTGTCAAAGATTTTTGCCTTAAATAGAAATTGACATTTAGGGAAAGTTGTTACTGAAAGATGTCCTTCATCAACCAAAAAGGTTACACCATAGGCTGACTAAATTTTCCAGTTGTGATCATTGCTTTGTTTAGTTGTCATGTATTAAAACTGAGTTAAGTCACTTTGTTAGAATCTGATAATTCAGTCTCAGATTTAAGTAAGTTTTTTTTTAAAGATTTTATTTATTTATTTGAGAGAGACTGGAGGAGGGGCAGAGGAAGAGGGAGAAGCAGACTCCTGGCTGAGCAGGGAGCTGATGCAGAATTCCATCCCAGGATGCTGGGATTATGATCTGAGCTGAAAGCAGACATTGAACTGACTGAGCCACCCAGGCACCCTAGACTGTAAACTTCTTAAAGGTAAAAATGTTTATACTTCCAGTAGTTCCACAGACATTTCTAACATCCCTAAGAAAGCACCTACTGATGTAAAATACCAGCAAATCAAATTATTCTTAAAAAAAAAAAAAGATATATCTGGCTGAAAAAAAAAAACAGAAAATCTAAGAATACATCGAATGATAAGAGAAGGAGTAGAGGAAGAGAAAGTAAATATGAAATAGAGATTTCCACTAAAAGGAAAAATTGAAGAATAAGGTAGGAGATTTAGGAAATTATCATGGGAGACTAGAGAAAAAAAATAGAATAGGAATTTTTAGAATAGTAACAAATGAGGAGAAGGAAAATTGTTGCTGCCTCTAAAATAATAGCTACTTTCTTTTGTTGTTATTTTACTTATAGAGAGAGAATGGAAAAATTAACTTATAAAGAGAATAGAAACATTTCCATTTAGGGATAAGGTTTCAATATTATTTTTTTAATTGTTAGAAAATGTGTCACAGAAAGTGTTTAAACTTCAAAATACAGTAGCAACATGTAACGAACTACATTATTTGATTGTCTAATTTGTAAATGCTGTTAGAGGAAACTTGGTGGCAATGGCCTTACGTTGTTGTGTTGCTCCCCCTGCTAGTGCTCTCTCTATCTCAAATAAATGAATAAAATAAAATAAAAAAAGAATGTAAAACCTTTATTTAAACATGAATTTTAAAATAATCTAATGAATTATAAATACATTGAGTTCAGATATTTATACAAGTTAACCCAGACACTCAACCTACAAACATTTTCAAAACATTTATTATTATCCAGTACTCAAAATATGGTTGTAGTGTATTTTTTAAATAATTTTAACATAGCAAGGAAACTTTGAGGCAAATGAAACATTTGCTTTTAAGATTTGAAATTTATTTTGTTGGTTTAAAAAATAAAAACAGTAACACAGGAGCATTTCTTCTTAAATACCAACACTGTGAAGTTTCTGAGTTGCATTCTGTTAAAAGTGCAGATAAAATGACCTCAGTTACTCATTTAAATTATCAGCTGAAAGGGTAACACGTGAAGTAGAGGACTTTTTAATTATTTATGAATGTACTGTTTATGGAAGGAGTTCCACATACAGTTGCACTTCTCTTTTTGGCTTTATTTTGTGAGCAGCAGTGGAATCCATGAATGACATTGAACATAAAGACTTTCACAGAAATTCTTAATGATCTTCTAAGGAAGGGCAGTGAGTGCAAGAAAAACTGCAGCAAGGCTAATTACAAATTTCAAGTGGCCATCACTTAATTATGGGAACTTTGAATTTCAAGAAATACATCTTTTTATAAGCCTATCATATTGTATTAATTACCACAAACTGCGCTCTTAAACACTTACGTTCTTTTCACATATTTCCTGTTCTTAGTACTTAAAATTACCCCTATGATTGATAGGTAAAGGGATTTTACTAATTGACTTAATGTATTTATTTATTTAAATAAATAATGCTGTTTTATATACATATATAAACACTATGAATATGTGCATGTGTTCAATGAAAAGTCTTTTCACATTAACATCTTAAATCTACCATATTGTTTACAAATAGTAACAGACTTTATAGACTTATCAAATCCTTTATTCTCAAATTCATATCTCATTTGTGAAGTAAATAAAACTATATATGTATAAAATATAAGTCTATCATATATAACAGTCATTAGTGCATCCCAGGACATATATAGGACATGCCCTACTCAAGGCATTGTGGATTATTGGATTTGACTTTTTTTCCTAGGAGTCTTTTTTACATTTCTGTGGCTTATATGCTAAAATCCGGAGGAACAATCTTTTTGCTGAAAGCTCCCAAATGACTATGTGAGTATGATGGTTTCAGAATAGGTAATTTGCAGACCAGTGATGTAATATTATAGTTTAATATATAAAGCCTGATAAAATAAAATGCTATTGCCATATTTAATTTATTTGTTCATGAAGCATCTCTTCATTCGGCTATCAAGCATTCATTTTCTTTATACAGAAGAGGCAGAACAATATTATATAATAGAAAATATAGTAAAAATTCTAGAAATCTTGATCATTTTGTTTTGGCAATTTTAGAACATAAAATTAGCTAATGTTCAAGTGCAAGATATATTTGTGGCAGTGGAGGAAAACTTAATTAAATTTTGCTTATTACCATAGTTTTAGCACTTTGACAAAGTGATGAAGAGTCAAAAATCAATGAATATATGAAGTATACAAAAAAACAATAATCTCAAGTGTATATGACTCACTGTAGGTCTTGAGAGGCTAAGGTCAAAGGGAAAGTATCAATAGGATCTGTTCAGTACCATGCTCATAAGATTAATAGGCTTTCTCACATTGCCTCCTTCTCCACATTAATTTGTCTAATGGGTTTACAAGAGTTAAAGACAGTCAGTGATAAGTTCATGGCTGGAGAGAAGGTGCAGAACCTAAGATAGTTTAGCAGTGCTTATTATTTAAGAGAAAGAGAGAGTGCAAGAGGTGAGGGGCAGGAGCAGAGGGACAGGAAGAGAGAGAGAATCTTAAGCAGCCTCCATGCCAAGCACAGAGCCTATAGAGGCGTTCGATCTCACCACCCTGAGAGAGTGACCTGAGCCGAAATTAAGAGTCAGATGCTTAACCAATTGAGAGTCACCCAGGTGCCCCATTTTTTCTGATTTATTTTCATCTCTTTCTGTAACTGAGTTTCCCTTCAAAATCAGCACTTGCATACACAGCCTGAATAATTATATTGGGATTTGATCACATGGAAGAGGAAAGAATGAGAAGAGTTAAGTGGTTCAGGAGAAACACATCTAAGAGTTCATATTGAGCTCATTATCACTGGGGACAACTGAGCATCAAGCCTACTGTACAGAACACATCTCAGAAATTTTTTTCCTGAAACAATCTGTTTAACCCACTGACTCCTGAATCATATCCACAGTGTTTAAAATTCATCCCAGAAGTAATCAATGTCCCTGACTTCATTATTACTGGATATGGCAGAGTTGCTGAGTGGGCTTGGTCAGTATCTGACCCAATGAGAGCAGAGCAGATTCAGGCAAAAAATTATTAGTTCTTCCCAAATAAGATTTAATGGGATTCTATTTGTCCTTTTTGAATTCATTTTACATTTATATTTCATCAATTTTTCTAAACCTTGGCCAATATTCACTGCATTTTTGAATGGTAACTTCTACTGTATCTATTATTGTAAATCATTTTTCTCCTACATTTGTTTAGTCATGGTTACACATTTCTTCTTCCAAGTTTTCAGATATATGATTTCAATTTCCAAATAAGTTATTAGAAATGTTTATTGTTTACACTAAACTTCTAACTATGCAAAACATTGATATTTGCTTTATGGCATAGCATTCACCTTTTCACTTATTTTTAAAAATGTGAATGTGTTGGGGTGCCTGGGTGGCTCAGTCATTAAGCATCTGCCTTCGGCTCAGGTCATGATCCCAGGGTCCTGGGATCAAGCCCCACATCGGGCTCGCTGCTCGGCGGGAAGCCTGCTTCTCCCTCTCCCACTCCCCCTGCTTGTGTTCCCTCTCTCGCTCTCTCTCTTTTTCTCTGTCAAATAAATAAATAAAATCTTTAAAAAAACATGTGAATGTGCCTTGGGAAATACAAATTATTTTTTTATGTTTATGAAGATTCTTCATAAGTTTCTTCAAGTTCATTGGCTTATGGTTTATAATTTTTTAATAATTTTGCTACTGTTGATTAATGTATTTCTTCCATAATATTTTCTACCTTGCTATTGCCATTATAAGGAAAAAGCAACTGGAAATCTATATACCTGTCCAGCTTCCTCAACTCACTAATACTTTCAGAATCTAATTGGATTTTCTTAGGTGTTCCAGGTGGACAAGCTTTTGCACAGGTGCTAATTATTATTTCTGTTTCTTGCTTCCTGCATTTACCAGCTTCAGGGATCACTTTGAAAAATAATGATGAAACCGGATATCATATTCTTATTCTCAACTTTATTAATAATGACTATAATACAACATCTCCTACAAGATGTTAATAGATATGTGTAAAATAATTTCATTGACCAGAAAAGTGGTGGAAAATGTAAGTTAAACACACTGGAACAGGGCCTGGCAACTAACTAGTCATATAAAGTTGACTTCTTTTTCCCCTTTTATCTCCCTGTCTGTTTAATTTCCTGCAGCACATTCCCAAGGAGTATTTTAAGGTGTTTAATATACACATATCCAGGAATCATCATGGAGTCTAAATTTAATGATCTCTCATCAGTTTTAGATATTTTAAGTATTATTCATTCCTATGTCAGTTGTCTATTAACTTTTTTCCACACTGTACTTAATTGCAAGGAAATCTTTAATTTTAATATAAACTAATTAATCAAGTTTAATAAATATTTTTACCCTCTGGGGTAAACAAATTATTTTTTCTCTCTAACATCATAATCTTTTTTTTTTGTCTTTGTTATGCCCTAGTTTGGTAATCATTGAGTCCATTATAGTCATGAATGTTTTCTTTCTTCTATGCAATTTTTAGTCCAACCTCTTGGCAATTTATTTTACATTTGAGAAATAGATGCGCATTAATTTTCAAACATCTCCTCCCTTTTTTCTTCCTTAATTTTTATTTTTGATTTTGTTTTTTATTTTATTTTTTTTAATTTTTGTTTGTTAGGGGAGAGAGAGAGAGAACATGAATGGGGGGAGGGTCAGAGGGAGAGGGAGAAGAAGACTCCCACTTGAGCAAGTGCATGGGGACAGGACCAATGGGCAGGAGGAGCTGCACTGGTGTCATGGAAGGTGGCTGACTATATACTTTCAAGTTGAGAGGGGATTAGGGACAGCACAAACCTCCAGGGTATTCTGTAAACAAGGTTTCCAGGACCTTGAGGGGGCTAAGTATTGTTAGGAAAAGGTCATTTATTACTCTTTATTAAAAACTCCGTCATGAAACTCTCCAGATGTATATCAGTGGGTCATATGTTTGGGAGATGATGGCCAACATATATCTTGGGGGATAGAGATAAATGAAGTTTACAAAGGAATTTTTGTATGTTAAAGTAGGCTTTACAGGATCCTGGGGGGTTGGGCTAAGGTTGCCTTTGGCCCTTAGCAAAATGTCCACATCAAAACAGCTGAGTTCCTAGAGGAAATTCAAGGAATTGTCAATGGGCTGTAAGTACTAAAGAAATCTAGTTTTTATTTTTGCCTTTGCTTCCCACATCGCATATATCTTACACCTCTTTTATATTGATAACTTTAATGCTTTGCTGTCATCCAGATGGCTATATCCTTAAGTTACTCCTTACCTATATTGACCTCATTACTTATTCTATCCACTGTACTCTTAATTCAGCTAGATTACATATATTTAATCTATTAATACCACTAGGTTCTTATTCTTGTTTTTATTTCAATATCTTTCTTTATCTCCTTAGAATATTTATTGGGTGTATTTTAAATCCCTGGTACTTTTTATATATAAACTGTCAACCTTACTCATATTTTGAGGTAGCTATATCTTTTTTGGTTTCAGGACATCACACATACAATGCCAAATAATTTTCAGACATCAGCAGGGTGTCCAACAATTCAACTCAATTCTGACACTATCTACCTGGACATAGCATCGAATTTTATAGGTTAAGTCCTGTATGTTCATTTTGATGTGGTTTTGGAATATAGGTGAGGTTTGGTGGGTGAGGTCTGGAGCTGATGACCAAGAAAGAATTCTTGAGATGCCCTTGGTGCAAAATGGTGGTTTATTAAAGCACGGGGAATGGACCCATGGGCAGAAAGAGCTGCTGCACCGGGGTTGTGAGGGGTGGCTGATTATATACTTGGGAGATGGGGAGAGGTAAGGAAAAGGGAGGTTTCAAAAGGATTTTCCTATGTTAAAGAAGACTCACAGGATGCTGGAGGATTTGCCATCATCAAGGTAAGGTTGTTTTTCCCTCTAGCAAGGCATTAACATTAAGATAGTTGAAAGCCTCCTGGAGGCACATTATACTCTGCCCACTTCAAGTATCTGTCAATGGGCTTCAGGTTATAGGGTTATAAATGTATCTACATCTCATTCTGGAAGCTAGGTTATTGATAGAAATGCTTTGTTCTTGTAGATTGCTAAGACATTTTTAAACTGAGGGAGACTCATGTCTTGCAGGATTGCGACCTCTGTAAGTTAACTGTTTTTCCTTTCCTTAGCTTTAGGGCAGCCAGGAGTGCCTGAGAAATGTCACATATATCCCATGGGGGGTGGAGGGTTGTGGGTTGTCAGCTTCTGCTTTGTCCTCAGCTTGTCTTCTGTTCCCTCATCACTTTTAATTTGCTATAGGGACTCACAAAAACTCAGAGAAATACTTAACTTATATTTATCAGTTTATTAAATGATATAATAGAGGATTTAAATCAACAGCTAGATAAAGAGATACATAGGGCAAGGTATAGAGAGAATGGGCACAGAGCTTCTATGCCTTCTCCAAGACTGCCACTCCCCCTGAATTTTCACACATTCACCAACCTAGAAGCTCTCTGAACCCAGTCATTTTGGGTTTTCTATCGAGGCTTCATTATATAATCATGATTGACTAAATCATTGTCACTGGATGATTAAACCTCCAGCTCTTCTTCCCTCCCCAGATATGCCTGGGTAGGGGGTTAGGGAAGTGGGCCAAAATCTTCTGACTAGTCCTTCAGGCAAACAGCCCTTGCCCAAGAGTGGAAGCCCCAAGTCCCGTCATTAACATAACAAAAGACACCTCTATCACCCTTATCACAGGAAATTCCAAGAGTCTTAGGAGCTGTGATCCAGGAACCATGGATGACAACCAAATATTCAGATGACCAAAATATATTTTTTACAAACCACAATAGCACACTACATATTTAAGTATTTAATTGTTTGATCTTTTCAGCTAGTATTTTTCTAAGGGTATAAATTACTCTGTCAGTAATCTGGATTGGAGAGTGATGTATTGCCAGATTTCAGTCCTTATTAGTCCAGTGAGTTCAGCAGGGGAGAGCCCCGAGGGCAGGAAACTTCAAGTAACAAGATCCACTACTACTCCCTTTTTCTTGATTTTTTTTTTTTTTTTTTAAATCAGGCAAATCCTTTCTTCAGGGTTGTACTTTAAAGCTTGGGAGATGTGGAATTGGGAGAAAAAAACAAGTCAAATCTGGAGACTTGCAGAAGCAGAATTAGAGTAGGGAAGGCCATTACTGTAACTGAACTAATGTCAGGTTGCTCCTTGATGAGTCACAGATAGAAACAGGTGGAGTTGTCCCACAAAAGAATCTTTATTTGCAGCATATAAGGAGATCACAGGGAATAACTTCCAAAGCCCTGACTCTCTGAACAGGGGTGAGTTTTTGATTTAGGTTTTAAGATGAATACTCAGAAGGGAGAGTTTTATCATCCCATGTGAATGTGGGCATAAGGTTGTTCAGGTACACATGACCATATATGCATCGTATGTTTTGCGAATGAAGCTTGTGCTCCGCCTAGGGCAGAAACTTTAACATTAGAAAGAGGCAAAGGTAACTGTTGGACAAAGGAAAGGGACGCTGCACACTTCCAGAGCCAGTATAAACTGGATGGGGTCTTGAGCTCATTTTTCTGGGATAGGGAATGCAAGGACTTGCTTACTTTTGAAATAGTATTAGGAGTTTTACCACTGATTTATTGTCTCTGATATGTTAGGTTATTTCCTGGCCTGGCAGTGACTGTTAGTTTTTGCATTCCCTTGTTCCCTCAAAATCCTCAACTACTGAAGTTTTTGCATTTCCTTGTAAGAACCTCCTAGGAAGTTCTGCAAGAATTGTGCTTGGGCAAGTACACTGGGGCATAGATCATGGAAAATAGCTGGGGGCAAAAAATGACTTTTCTTGTGTCATGAAAGTTATGTCTCATCTTTACTTTTCTGGGGACCTCTAAATCTTTCTGCTTATGTTACCAGCAGGCATCTGAGATATTACTGATTGTTCTCTTGAACCTAAGGAAAAAGAAATGTAAAAAGCAAGAGACAAAACTTTAAAATCTGTCCTGCAACTCATCAATTCACTGCTACAACCTCTCTCGCCTTCCCCCACACACACACACATACACACACGCACACACACGTGTGCAAATCAACTTAAGAAAAGTTTTAATTTTCCCTATTCCATTTTAATATACTTGAACTATGATCATTTTCTAAGTAAATATAAGAAAAAACATATCTAGGATTCTGTCATTCTGCGTGATCGAAGTATTAGAGGAATTTACTTCCAATAGCACTTATAAAACCATATTTTATTTATATAATATTATATGTCAGGTGTCTGCATTTTTCTTATTCTCCAACTACTATTATTTGGAAATTAATATTTTTTTGATAAATATTTTCCTACAAATGAATGAGTGGGCAGTTAGACATGAGCTAGAGGCAAGGATGGTGAAAAATAGGTTACACATTAAAAGCCTGAGGGCACAACATCTTGACTTTGTGGCTTCCAAGATCCTGGGTCTAACAAACCAAGAGACACAGGTACTGAGCATGTACTCTCCTCTTCCACCTCTGCCCCAGAGTAACTCCTGGATTCATCATTATGCTTTTGCATTACTCTTATAGCCCCACCCACATGGGGGAAGTCTGCCATGATGGTTCCAGTGCAAACTTTTAAGGTCAAAAACTCCTCCTCCCAACCTGTGGGAGGAGTCCCTCAAATGATTGGAAACAGCCTCCTTTAGAGACCACCCCACTGCATGTCAAAGCTCCTCCCAGCCCAGAAAGACCAAAGAAATATCCAATCCCAAAACAAACTAAGGGCCAGCTCCAACTCATGGAACACCTTCTTGTTCTCCCTTAGAGACTGTGCTGTTGTCTTCTGCTTTCACTTTGAGCACTGACCTGTAATTCTTTATTGTGTGGGTACCAAGAGCCAAGACACAGTGCTTTTGGTGCTGACATATACATCACGTCTTAAAACTTCTAAGTTATTTAAATTTCCAGATATAAAAACAGTTGATGCTTGAACAATGTGGGGGTTAAAGGAGCCCATACACCATACAGTTGAAAATTTGTGTACAGCTTTAACTCCCACCAAAACTTTACTACTAATAGCCTACTGCTGACCAGAAGCTTTGCCAATAACATAGTGGATTAATGCATATTTTCTATATGTGTTATATATGGTATTCTTATAATAAAATAAGCTAGAAAAATATTATTAATAAATCATAAGAAAAAATACATTTGCAGTACTGTATTTATTAAAAAAATCCACCTGTAAGAGGACCCATTCATATCCAAATTGTCCGAAGGTCAACTGTAATTGCTTCAAGGGTGTCTTCACTAAGCCTCTGTACATGATGTCCTCGTTCCTGGATTTTTCATTCTGATCAGTCAATGTTTAAAGATTGCAACTTACTGGTAGCAGAGCTATAACTGTAATAAACAAAGAAACAAACAAAAAAAATAAAACATACATTTTCTCTCCTAACAGAACTTTTAAAAAGTGAAATTGATGGGGTGTTCAGTGTAAAAACTGCTGAAAATATTATTGAAGCCAGAAGATCAAATCTAGACCCTGTTAGACATCACTACACCATCGTTTTAGTTCTTTAAAGGGAAGTTCTGTCAATGACTAAATTGATTTATTATTAAGTAAATGTATGTATTTAATAAGACAGAAGAATAACATGTTTTATAAGTTGGAAAAAACATGCAACTTCTACCAGTGATTAATACATAATTTGTTTAATTTATGCTGACATCAGGAAAAATATTGACATATATTAAGATTAAATAACAAGCATAAGAACAGTGAATTAATTCAGAAGCATATCCAAAAATGAACCATTTCCATGTCACAAAAATATCCTATCAACTTTAGGTTTTCTTTTTATTAATTCATATGGGTTGGTTTTATCCTTCAAGTGCTATTTTTTTCAAGGCTCTTTCAGAAAACTTTTAATAAAATGTTATCACCTAAAAATAAATATGCTGCATTTGATCTGAATGCTGAACATATTTGAATTTGTTTCAAGCCCAGAGTCCATGAATAATAAGCTATATCTCTAAAAAAAATTTTTTTAAAGAAAACTGGCTCTCACTATAGATTTTCTTCAACATCAAAGAGAATAAAATCACATATATCTTAACAGGAAAATAGAAGTTGCTAGGAAGCTATATGATATCAAAATTTAGTACATATTTTACAAATAAATCCTTTAACTTAGATGTCATAATAAACTAAATCAGAATGCTTGTAGTCTGTGTTTGAGCATCAAATATAATAAATTCACATCCAGTAAAAAATGAATAAATTAACTAATAAAGTATCTCTCTCCTCACACATTTAACCATTGACCTTTCTGAAGTGTTGTTTATGTAGCTTCTTTTTGAATTTTAAAATATTAGTTTCTTTCTAAATGTATAATATACTGACAAAATATATCAAATTGTATTTGGAAAATTAAAGTGCAATTGAATCATCGGTGTAGTTGATTTTTATTTTTATTTTTTTTTATTTTTTTTATTTTTTTTTTTTTTTAAAGATTTTATTTATTTATTTGAGAGAGAGAGAATGAGAGATAGAGAGCACGAGAGGGAAGAGGGTCAGAGGGAGAAGCAGACTCCCCGCCGAGCAGGGAGCCCTGGGACTCCAGGACCATGACCTGAGCCGAAGGCAGTCGCTTAACCAACTGAGCCACCCAGGCGCCCGGTGTAGTTGATTTTTAGAATAATTTTAGATAATTTTGCTGAGGACAATAAAATATTTTAAAGGTTTCATATTAGCTCTGTAGCAAGTTAACACAAACTTAAAGGCTTAAAACAACATACATTTATTATCTTACAGTTCTGAAGATCAGAAGCCATAGTGCATCACCAGCTACATTTATTTGTGAAACCTGTAAGGGAAAATCCATTTTCTTATCTTTTCCAGCTCTAGAAAGCATCCCTGGGCTTGTGGCCTCTTCCCTGAAACTTGAAGCCAGCAAAGGTCGGTGGGGGTCTTATGATGCCAGCTCTGTTACCCACTCTTCAGCTCCTCTCTTCCCAGGTTTAGGCCCATTCAGATAAGCCAAATGATCTCTTTATTTCAAAATTGTTTGTTTAGTAACCTTGATTCAAATGGTGACCTTAATTCCCCTTTTCTTTTTTCTTTTCAGTTATAGTTGGGTTCTATTTTATTTTATTCTCCTCCCCTGACAACTACCAATCTGTTCTATCTACAGCTTGGGCTTCGTTTCCTTCCTTCCTTCCTTCCTTCCTTCCTTCCTTCCTTCCTTCCTTCCTTCCTTCCTTCCTTCCTTCCTTCTTTCCTGATTCCACCTACAAGCATCACTCAGAGATATTGCAGGTTTGGTTTCAAACCACCGCAATAAAGGAAATATCACAAAAAAGTGAGTCAATTTTTTTTTTAATTTTCCAGTGCATATAAAAGTTATATTTACACTCTACAGTAGTCTACTAAGTGTGAAATAATATTATGTCTAAAAAATGTAGCTATGTTAATTAAAAAATACTTTTTTTTTTGCTAAAAAAATGCTGTCATCTGAGCTTTCAGTGGCTCAATTTTTTGTTAGTGGAGGGTCTTGCCTCTGCATTGATGGTTGCTAAGTGATTAGGGTGGTGGTTGCTAAAGGCTGGGGTGGTTAGGGCTATTTCTCAAAAGAAGAAAACAATGAAGTTTGTCTCATTGATTGAGTCTTCCTTTTGCAAATGATTTTTCTGTAGTATGTGATGTGTTTGATAGCATTTTACCCACAGTAGAACATCTTTCAAAACCTGAGTTAATTTTCTCAAATCCTGCCACTGCTTTATCACCTAAGTTTATGTAATATTCTAAATGCTTTGTTGATATTTCAACAGTCTGCACAGCATCTTCACCAGGAGTAGATTCCATCTCAAGAAACCACTTTCTTTGCTCATCCATAAAAAGCAACCCTCATCCGTTCAAGTTTTATCATGAAATTGCAACAATTCAGTCCCATTTTCTGGCTCTAGTTCTCTTGCTATTTCCACCACATCTGCAGTTACCAAAATCTTGAATCCCTTAAAGTCATCCATGTGGGTTGGAATCAACTTCTTCCAAATTCCTGTTATTAATCCTGTTGTCCACCTCTATCAGAGCTCTTAGGTGACCAGGTGCATTGTCAATGAGCAGTCATATTTTGAAAGGGATTTTTTTTTTTTTCCTGAGCAGTAGGTCCCAACAGTTGGCTTAAAATATTCAGTAAATTACATTGTAAACAGATGTGCTATCATCCAAGCTTTGTTGTTCTACTTAAACATCACGGGCAGAGTAGATTTAGCATCATTTTTAAGGACCCTGAGATTTTTGGAATGGTAAATGAGCATTGACTTCAACTGAAAGTCACCAGCTGCATTAGCCCCTAGCAAGAGGCAGCCTGTTTTTTTGAAGCTTCGAAGCCTAGCATTAACTTCTTTTTTCTGTAGCTATGAAAATCTTAGATGGCATCTTCTTCCAGTACAAGGCTGTTTTATCTGCATTGAAAATCTGTTGTTTAGTGTAGCCACCTTCATTAATTATCTTAGCTAGATCTTCCGGATAACCTGTTGCTTCACCTTGCACTTTTATGTGAGATAGCTCCTTTCCTTAAACCTCATTAGCCAACCTCTGCTGGCTTCAGACTTTTCTTCTGCAGCTTCCTTATCTCTCTCATCCTTCATAGAATTGAAGAAAATCAGGGCCTTCCTCTGGATTGGGCTTTGGCTTGGGAATGTTGTGGCTTGTTTCATCTTCTGTCCAAACCACTAAAACTTTCTTCATATCAGCAATAAGATGTTTCACTTACTTTTCACTTGTGTGTTTACTGTAGTATTTTAATTTCCTTCAAAAACTTTTCATTTTCATTCACAACTTGACTATTTGGCACAAGAGGCCTACCTTTTGAGCTGTCTTGGCTTTTAACATGCCTTTTTCACTAAGCTTAATTGTTTCTAGCTTTTGATCTAAAGTGAGAGATGTTTGACTCTGCTTTTCACTTGAATACTTGAGCCTATTGGAGGGTTATTAAGTGACCTAATTTCAATATTGTTGTGTCTCAGGGAATATGGACACCTGAGGAGAGGGAGAGAGTTGGGGGAATGCCTGGTCTGTGGTGTAGTCAGAAATACACAACATTGTCAATTAAGTTCACCGTCTTATATGGGCATAGTTTGCCGGCTCCAAAACAATTACAATAGTAAATCATAAATCACCAATCACATATCATCATAACAAATATAATAATAATGAAAAAGTTGGAAATATTGTGAGAATTACCAAAATGTGACACAGAGACATGAAGTGAGCCAATGCTATCAGAAAAATGACACCCATAAACTTGCTTGATGCAGGGTTGCCACAAATCTTCAATTTGTAAAGCAAAACAAAATAATATATTCAATGTGCAATAAAATGAGGTATGACTGTATATAGTCTTGTGGGACTGCAAGCATAAGCCCTGTTGGCTACCAGAGCCAGGTGATCTGGACATATACATCTGGGCAGCAGTCACAAAAATCTGGCTTCAGGGCGCCTGGGTGGCTCAGTTGGTTAAGCGACTGCCTTCGGCTCAGGTCATGATCCTGGAGTCCCAGGATCGAGTCCCACATCGGGCTTCCTGCTCGGCAGGGAGTCTGCTTCTCCCTCTGACCCTCTTCCCTCTCGTGCTTTCTATCTCTCGTTCTCTGTCTCTCAAATAAATAAATAAAATCTTTAAAAAAAAAAAAATCTGGCTTCAGATGAGTGTATAAGCTCTTTTCTGGGTTATAGTGGCAAGCTGGGGCAAGGCAGAGGAACAGCACCAAGATGGCATTTCCAGCCTAGGTTTTTTGAGAGCAGCTCTGTAGGGCACTAAAGTGTGCCAAACCTGAAGCCTTCCCCTCATGTTGAAGCTCTAAGTTAAGCAAAGAAACCTCCTTCACAGAAAGACTTGGGAATATTTCACAGTCCACTGTGTTTGCAGTGTCCTGGGGGTAGCCTGCCAAGAACCAATCCTCTGATTGCTACAGTCTCATGGGACCCAAGAATGCAGCCCTACCCCACCATCAGAGCCAGGCAATCAAGAGGTGTCCCCTGGGTTGGCAGCTACAAAAAACTGGGGCACCAGACGTAAAAACCAGGACACTGGCTGCTTGTAAATCTCCCTCCAGGAGACACTGATGCTCTGGAGCAAGGCAGAGGGTGAGCATGAAGATAGTGCCTACTCTCTAAGTTCTCTGGAAAGACTATAGCTTGTCCCTAGTTTCATGTTTAATTAGAAGACTGCCCCTCAGGCCACAGTCATTACAAATAACTAATAAACCTCCTTCACAAAAAGACTGAGCTTCTTAATTCTGTTGCTTCTTGCCAGGCCCTGGGGGTTGTAGCTGTTTAAGAACTCTTCCTCTGTTGGTTATAGTCCTTTGGGATCCAGGGCATAAGCCCCACTAGCTACCGGAGCCACGTGATGTAGAGGTGGTCCCTGGTAGCAGTCACAAAAATTAGGGCAAAATACGGGGTCTGAGCTCCTTTCCGGGTGACATCAATTATTACAGTCCCGTGTGACTACTGTAGATTCAGGTAAATGGAAAAAATTGTGCAATTATCTTGAGGTAGAATGGCAAGAAGGGGAAATTCTAGGAAATAAAATACACAATGTCTATATATTAGTATGTGGGAAATAGATGATAATCAGTAGAGTCAGTGGTAAACATGGGAATTAAGTAAAAACATGAGGAGGAATCTTTCTTTAAGAAGAGATTATCTTCAACTCTGAAAGCTTTTGATGGAAAATTAATTTAATCAGACCTATATTTAAGAAGACTGTTCTAGTAATTACTGGAAAATTAAATGGAGGTTGGGGTGGAATTATGAATGATTAATGACAAGTTCAGAGTTTGTAGCAGTAACTGAGAGAAGAGAATGAAATTGTCCGGGTGGGTGGAGGAAAACCTGTTTTGTGAAACAAGCAGGACATAATCCATGTGGAACTAATTTCTTGTTTGACTTAGCATCCTACCATGAACAGGTGAAACTTCTGTCCAGTGAGCAAAACTTTGGTGACAGATACTTTTAGAATGGAGATCTCATAAAGTAGCACTGCTGTGCTATTTCTGTTAGTTCTATTTCACATCATGTTAAACATTCTTGACTGCCATAGAAGTGTGGATTGTAATAGTCACAAGTGTGTCTTTTCAAGGCATGCTTACTGTAGGAATCGTTTTTAATGTCCACAGTCCAGAAAATTCTAGAAACCCTAGTTATTTTTTTTCTTTTTAATTTCCCATAACTACATATGTGGACACTGCATTCATCACCTGAGTCAACATTTAGGTATCTCTCTACTTCTGTCTTCTACAGCAAAATCATATGCTAAATTATATAAGACAGCATATTGAGACCTTTGTCCCCACTTTCCTCTCAGGAACTCAGCACTTTGAAAGAGATATGAAAGCTATTTTTATTGCTGGTGATATGAAGAGTGTATTTATAACTGTAAATACAGGAATTTTACTCTGTCTTTTCTCTGTTTAGTGTAATTTTTTTTTTCCCCTACATCAAAGCCTGCCTTCCATGAGTAAGGGGATGTTCTTCAGTTAACATGGGGAGTTTACAAACTCAGTTAATGTCTTGAAATTTTATTAAGCAATAGGTGGCATTAACATCATAAACAAAGGATCTTCGCTAGGTTTTGGTCAAAGTTGCAATGAAACAAATGCAATAGGAGTAAGTATAGCTAAATCACTCTCCAGCTGCCAAGAAACATAATTGAGTAATGAGCTCCAAACTCGGCAAAGTGAAGGAGAGGGGGTCAGCTGAAAGAGGAGTCAGATTGCACTTAAGGAAGAAGATGGAATGGGCATTCTGTGAAGAAATCATTACTCTTTTTATTTACTTCTTCAAAAAGAGAGTTTTTAAGGCACAGTGAAGTGGGTCAGTAGAGAGGCAAACTTTTAAGAGGAGAAAAGATGGAAGTTATGAGTGGTGAGCGTAGAATAATGTATAAACTTGTGAAATCGCTACGCTGTGCACCTGAAATTGACAAAAGAACTTCTCCAACTCAAAAAAAAAAAAAAAAAAAAGAAAGCTTGGAATGGGAAACATGATTACTGAATTGCATTATATATAGCATTCCTAGCTAATAGAAATGAGAAATATTATGAATTGACTGTTCTTGAATAGTAGAGAATCCAGGAAATATTTTGTTATTTCCAGTTAGCAACTAAAGTCTTCACATAGGTTTTCAAGTAGAGCACTGTTAGGAAAATGTTCACTATATTTGACAATAATGACATTGGATTTTATTATATATTAATATGTTTATATTCCATTAAGTTGAGATCTTACTGGGGACAGAGTAATTTTTTAGATCAGAATCACTAACACCTTGTTTAGTGCTTACCAAATTGTAGGTTCTAAGTACACCTTTATTGAGTAAAGTAAATGAGTAAATATTTATTAGTCTATATTTTCATTCAACAAATATTAGTAATCACTTCCTGGGCATTGTTTTATGCCTAAAGATTAAGTATGAAAAAAATACTTATATCCTCTTTTACTTATTGTCATGGTAATATAAAAGAAGGAATTTTCAACATCTATATTAGTGTGTAATGATTAGTGTATTGTAATTAGGTAGAAGTTGAGAATTTGTCAAGATTTTTCCTGGATTTTGTACTTTGATAAATTCATTTCTTCAAAATAAATGTGTAAATATATAAACACACACAGATCAGTATTATATCTGTATGTGTATAATATATATGTGTGTGTGTGTAATTATATATGTGTCACATTTAGAAGAGTACCACTGTCATGCATAGGTATGATTTAAATAGAAACAATATGTTCATATTTAGCTTTGCATAAAGCAACAAAATATGAAATGTTAGAATTTGGCTAATTTATCTGGCTTTCTATATATAAGGAGATGTCAAAATAATGTCACTAATGATTAGCAATAATCCTGATTTTAAAAAGATTATATTAAATTAAATAATATTTTCAACATCAAAAGGTGACCAGAGTATCCCTATATTTCCAGTCAGGTATTATTTTCTGTGCTACTGAAACTAAGAAAACTAAATAATAGCCCTTTGTCAAACATTTCTCACTAAGGATGCAGTTTGCAGTTACAGGGCTTACAACCATTCTGCAAGGCAGCCTCTTTTTTATTTCTGTACAAATTGATATTGTTTCTCTTTTTGAAAGGATTTAATATTGTAGGATTTTGTATAGTGGTCAGAGTACTTTACATGATGAGACATTGGCAGTTGGGATTAACATCTTCATCTCGGCAAGTAGATTGATCAAATGGAGGAGGCTGGATCTTAGAGATTTCTAATTGATTGCAGGAACACAGACTCCCCTGTTTAATGACATGACACTAGTAAAGTTTTAGGGCTATAAATTTGGAATCAGTTGGAGGAAAACCTTCCCATGGTGTGGTGACCACTGGCAAAACACTGTGCATCAGGAAACCAGCCAGAAAAATACTGTGGCTGTACCTTAAAATGGACTATATAATTTTATGGCCAGTGTAATATGTGTAGCTATGAAAGATAAAATAATGAAAGGTAAAATAAAAAGAGGTAATTAAATATCACACTTCAGTGCATTAACCATTTATCTACAGGGGCAAGAGAAGGGCTCCTTTTCTCTAATTGGTTCTTGTAAAAAAATCATATTTTAGCTTCTGTGATTTAGTAAGATCCCTTTTATTTTGCTATTGCAAAAACATCATCTGTGGCTTTGTGCAGAAAATAGTTTGCAAATGTATTTGGAAAGACATGGTGTCTATACCAACACTTAGCACAATGTAGGCACTCAGGCAACCTGTAGCCTTCATTTATGTTTCAGATCACAGAAACTTGAGGGTATAAAATGTTCTATAATTTCATTTACAATCTCTTTTCTCTGGTTTTTGCCTCTACCTCCTATTGTAAGTCTTCTGAACACTTTCAAAATCTCATACAATTTTCTTTTTCTGGGGGCAACAAGAGATAGTATAATCCTGATATAAATTGTGACCAATTTTAGGAAACTTTCAGAGTATAATTTAAAAATTATAATTTAAAGGAAGCCCTGCTTAGGTTTTTTTAAGCCTCCAGTTATGTTTTTTTAAAAAAGGTGAAAGTGTTCTATTATTATGAAATATTGTAAAAATGGTCTGACCATAGGTAGTGAAATTGACCCAAATACTTGGTCTTCTATCAACTTCTATTTATTTTATGTTATATTGTAGTTTAAGAGAACTTTACAAATTATCTAGTGCACCTGTTCGCCCAATGCATGAATGCAAAATGAAATAAGTTGAAAATAGATAATATGTGAAATTAAATAAATAATAGACTAGATAGAATATACTATATCTCTTACATGTCACTTAATTGGCTTGTGATCTTATAGTCTCTCTTATGATGGGCTGTTGCACTGTTGCCAAAACACTTTATAATAGTAATATTTTATTGAATGTTAACTGTATGTGAGAAGCTATATTTGATAATTTATCTGCTTCAATTCAATTAATTGCCACAATACATTTACATTATCGATATAATTAACTCACTTTATAGGTAAATGAATTGAAACAAGGAAAGCTAAGTATCCTGCCCAAGGTCATCCAGCTACTTCATGTTAGAGCTGGGATTCACTCTCAAATTGGATTCAAAAACTCTTATTCTTAATCACTGTTAAAAACCTGCACTCAAATTTATTAACTGTGGTCCATTTCATGTGTGGATACTAATAACCCAAAGTAGACTTAAAGCTCCTTAATGGAAGGGGCACCTGGATGGCTCAGTTGATAAGTGTCTGATTCTTGATTTCGGCTCAGGTCATGATCTCAGGGTCCTGGGATTGAGCCCTGTGCAGGGCTCCATGCTCAGCTCAGAGTCTGCTTGTCTCCCTCTGCCTCTGCCCCTTTCCCTGCTCACTGCATTTGCGCTTACACTCTCTCTTCCTCTTCAATTAATAAATAAATCTTAAAAAATGTAAAAAGCTCTTTAATGGAAGAAACCACAATTTACCCGCCTTTACGTGCTCCTTCTCCATCAGAGGTGCTCAACCATAGTAGTCCTGCCACTTGCTGGCTGTGAAAAATTGGGCAAGAATTTATTTCATTCTACCTCAATATGTAAAATAATTAAAATCTATGCCTCACAGAGCAAAGGGAAGTGTAAGAGAAAAGAGAACAAAAATGGGAAAAAAATATCAGCAGGTATCTTAGTGTAGAATCTTGGAAAATCATCCTGCTGGATCTGCTATATAACAAAATATTGCCACAATCGCTCCATGCGCTGTAGAACAAGACTTTCTACTACAAATTCACATATGAAAGTATGAAAGAGGAAGAGAGAAAATTGACATATATTAATTATAAATCAAGTTGAGAATGAGAACCTGGGACAGATCAAACAATAATCATTTAATGGTTGCATATTAACAAGATTTTTGATTAGCGGTCTGTAAACTAGAGATTATTTTGTTCCTTGGGGTGAAGAAGAAAATTTTAGAAATTCTATTCACATTTACATTTATAGTTATAGTTACTTACATAATGCATATAAACTTTAGTTTAAAACTTAGAATAGTAAATAAGCTTTGCCAACATTTATTATCTGATTTTTAAAAATGAGCTTATAATACATCAAACAATTTTAGATTAGAATAAAAATACATGTTAAGAATGCAAGCATCTTTTTTATTTTAAGATTTTATTTATTTATTTATTTATTTTAAGATTTTATTTATTTATTTATTATTTATCTATCACTACAGAGAGAGATAGTGAGAGAGAGAGAGCACAAGCAGGGGGAGTGGCAGGCAGGCAGAGAGAGAGGGAGAGGGAGAAACAGGCTCTCTGCTGAGCAAGGAACCTGATGTGGGGCTTGATCCCAGGACCCTGGGATCATGACCTGAGCTGAAGGCAGCCGCTTAACCTACTGAGCCACCCAGGCGCCCCAAGAATGCAAGCATCTTAAGAGTAGAGATATTACATTAGTTGTATCTTAAATAGTTTTAAGATAATTCTACTTCTATTTATAGAAATAAAACTATCAGTAACAGGTTATAAGATAATTCTTAGTTTTTGTTTTTCTTGATTTGTGATAAAGGAATAATATACTGTTCATATAGAACAAAATCAAAGAAAATGATAAAAATGAAATGATTCTTAAAGTTCAAACTGTGTACTTGTATCATTATTAGCGATATACTATCCAGGTATACATAGAACTCTACACCAGCTTAGGGAACAAAACAAATGACTTATATTGTGACTTGAGGGATGGAGTGAAAAAGAAAATAAAAATTCTTAAAACAATACATTCTTTGCTACCTATGAACTATAGCAAACTGGGGAAACTGTCATCAGCAATATGCTCTAGAGATAACCTTTAATCATTTCTCAGGATCACATGAACTTTGAAAATGTCAAGGAACAAGTACTATAGCCTTTTCAGAATGGAATTTGGGTGCCTGTAGTCATCCCAGGAAGAGTTTTTAAGAAATCATTGGTGTGTTTTCCAACAAATGCTGTTAGGATATGAAATTAGATTGTTCTTTTGGATAGCTATGCAATTGAAAGACTTTTCTAGCCAATGTATTAAACTTTCTATCTGTCCAGTAGAATTTAGGAAAATGTAGTAGTATATATAATATAGCTAGGAATTTCAATTGTATTGAGAAAACAATGCCACAGTGAAAAGTAATTTTAAATTAATTCTGTTATAACTTGATTGATTCAAGGAGAAAAAATATTTTTCTGAATGTCTCTTTATATAAAATATATGGCTAGTTCCATACTATATTACCATACTTCATACTAAATTTTCATTTTTTCAAATATTTATAACCAAACACAATAAAACATGAAATGAATCTTTAAAAATATTTTGTTTTGCTCAATTGAACTGCTGCCTTAAAGCCCAAATAAATGAAAGATTATTGCTATTATCATTAGTGCAAACTGCTTTGTGTCTTTGAGTAATGACATCAAGAATAAAACTAGTGCACTGTCACTGCATCAATTCTGCCTTAGTAGAGTTATGTTCTAGAATAGATAGTGTTTTAAACAGTAGTTGCCACATAAAATATTTTAGGCTGTCAAATTATTTATAGCAATAGCCTTATCATTAGGGTCTACCATACCTCACTTACATAGTTTTTAAGATGCAATACAAAATTAAAAGTATAGGGCACCTGGGTGGCTCAGTCGTTGGGTGTCTGCCTTCGGCTCAGGTCATGATCCCAGAGTCTTGGGATTGAGCCCCGCATCGGGCTCCCTGCTCCGCCGGAAGCCTGCTTCTCCCTCTCCCGCTCCCCCTGCTTGTGTTCCCTCTTTCTCTCTGTCTCTCTCTGTCAAATAAATAAATAAAATCTTAAAAAAAAATAAAAGTATACTATAATGCATATAACTTTATGATGATTATAAGACAACATTTGCTACATTGACAGTGGGTTTGAGCTAACAATTTCAGAAATATAAAATCACATGATTCTGTAATGAGGTTCATCATTTCTGGCATCTTCACATGACTTTTGCTATGTTTAAATGTTTGTGCTTTCACAAAATTTACATGTTGAAACCCTAATGCCCCTTATGATGATATTAGAAAGTGGGGTTTTGAAGAAATTCTTAAGTTTTGAGGGTGGAGCCCTCATAAGTGGGATCAGTACGTTTATAAAAGAGACCCCACAGAGGACCCTTGCCCCTTCCACCAATGGAGGACAGAGGGAGAAGTTGGCAGTCTACAAACTTTCACCAGAACCCAGCCATATTTGCCCCCTGATCTTGGACTCCAGCCTCCAGAACTGTGAGAAATAAATATCTGTTATTTGTAAACTCTCCAGTCTGTGGTATTCTGCTATCGTAGCCCAGAATAACTAAGACAAGTGTGTTCCTGCATTGGAAGTTTACCTAAGACATAATCTAGTGACTAAATCAATGTTAGGTACCTAGCATTCTCCAGGTAGACAAGCTTCTCCCCTATAGTTCTTACTTCCTTACTTAACCTGTATTTACTAAGTATGCTTGAAAACAAAAATCGTTTTGCAAATAAAAGATCTTTCACATGCATATAAGGTAATAGTGCAACACATTAAAAAAATGACTAATATAATGACAGTGTAACTGCTCACAGAAATAACAGAGACTGCTTTTTAGGGAAGGAGTCCACCATGACCTCGATCAAACTTTCTGGTAAGAATCTTTTAGGTCCATGACCTTAATTTTTTTTTTTCCAGTGTCATATTTTTTGAGTGACATTTTTTGTTTTCACATTACTTGATTGCAGATGAGTTAGGAAAAGGATCTCATGCAGTGAGAGGCTAGTGTCTATCTCAGAGAGGGCAGACTGCCAATTGTTAAGGGACAGCTAACACCCAAGATCTTTTTCCATTTTGTGAAATTACTACTGGCCACATTCCCTCATCAATATCTAAGGGAAATAAAAGTGGAAGTTGGTCTTTTCTAAAAGAAATCACTCTACAAGTTGTATCAGGACTGGCATTTTGGAGATTCTGCTTGAGGCAAAAAGCTTTGGATAGGAATACCTCTGTTAACTCTATTTTCCAGAGTTTTGTTATACATACATGAAAAAATGACACCACAGAAAGCATAAACTAGCAGATCCTACTTTTGGAACAGAAGAGTGTTTTATGAAATAATTTACACAGTCAAAAATAATAAAAAATGAAAAAAAAAACCTGATATAGCCAACACTCACAATTAGAATAAACAGATTACTGAAGTCCCATATGTCACTTTCCTGAACAAATTCACCTGTCTACCAGGAACTAACCACTACCCTCATTCCCATGCCTATTTATTAATTTATTTATTTGACAGAGAGACAGCAAGAGAGGGAATACAAGCAGGGGGAGTGGGAAAGGGAGAAGCAGGCTTCTTGCCACGAAGGGAGTCTGATGCAGGGCTTGAACCCAGGACCCTGGGATCATGACCTGAACCGAAGGCAGGCACTTAACAACTGAGCCAACCAGGTACCCTCTCCATGCCTTTTAATGCATATCTTTATATTTTACTCTATTTTGCATGCCTCGCACATTTGTTTTAACATATCTTTGATTAATATACACTGTTTGCATTTTTATAATCTAAGTCCATAGCATCTTTATTTTAATGTTGCTTTCTTCACTTCAAATTTGTTAATACTTATTTATAGTGATCTACACAGCTATTGTTTGTTTATTTCACTTGACCACAGTCTACTCTTGTATTGTATGAATATTCTACACTGTATTTACCTATTCTACTGGTGTGAGTTTAGTTCCGTTTTACTCACTTTTTAAATCTTTTCTCTTTCTGTTATAGGCTTTCATGTTTCCCTGAGATCACATAATTTTATTACCTATTATAGAAAATGTACATCTTCACATTTAAAGAGTGTTTTAGGAATATACTCTATCAGCATTCTGGTGGGTACTATAGAGAAGGTTTTAGAATTGATGGATATTCTATTATATATTGTGGGCATAGATGAAAGTATTATTTCTGGAAACAGACATGTAAATCTATACTGAAACAGGAGATAAATAAACTTCTTACAATATGCTGCCTTCAAAAGCATTTATCCTTCAAAGTAATTGTTCACCAACATTCACAAAGCATAATTTCTGATTAAAATCAAGTAACATTTGCTTGCATCACCAGTTTACTTGCTGATCCACTAATATTGTTAATTTGGTCAAGTCTAAAACATACTGGCAATGATTACATTTGCATTCATTAGTTTCATTTTATGTGTCTTTGAATATTAAATTATCTAACTTTTCAAAAGAATGTTAATCAGGTCTGAACAGAAATCTTAAACTTGTAAAATTGCTAATGGCTAGAGAAACATTTTTCAGTATAGATTTTCACTATTTTCTACACATTTGTGACTGCATTTACATTTAAAAATATTTCCTCTGCCCTAAACCCATTGGACATAATTAATTAAATAGACCCAATTTTGGAAAATTAGTAGGTCTTTTTAAAAGATTGAGATTAGGGGCGCCCGGGTGGCTCAGTCTTAAGCGTCTGCATTTGGCTCAGTTTATGATCCCGGGGTCCTGGGATCGAGCCCCGCATTGGGCTCCCTGCTTGGCGGGAAGCCTGCTTCTCTCTCTCCCACTCCCCCTGCTTGTGTTCCCTCTCTCGCTGTGTCTCTCTCCGTCAAATAAATAAATAAAATCTTTAAAAAAAATAAAATAAAAGATTGAGATTATACTTTTAGACATTTAACTTTCAAAATTTTTTTTCCTTTTGAAAAATGATATTAAAATTATATGGAAAATATAGCACTAAGCACTTTTCTTCTGTACATGTCATGACAAATATTAGCATTGTGTACCTTCAGCATAAATGGAGTTGACCAATTGTCAGAACTCATAAATGCATAGAGGTAAAGAAATTGAAACTTAGTCCCATCCTTCCTCAAGAAGATTTTCCACCTTCAATTATTAATAGGCACAGGTAGAAGTAAAGTATAAATAATAATGATTACAAAAAAATAATATTGAATCATGGTAATTAGGTATTTTTATTTATTTTTGCCTTTTTTTTGTTTTCAAGACTACTACTAGTTTGATTGTCTCATGCTTTTATTATTTAGTCAATTATCAGAGGGCTATTGTACACTAATTATCAGAGGGCTATTGTACACTAAAAGACAGAAAATGTCTTTTCTTTATATCTCAGCATTAGAAAATGTATTTTAGGTTCTTAAAATGTTACTGGGTAAATTTCAAACACAATTTATAGCATGTGAATCTTACCCAGTGGTAGCAGAATAACAGTTCCCCAAAATGTCTACCAATAATGGTCCCCAAAGAGGCTTAGCTCTTTCTAATCTGTGAATGTGCTAGTTTGTATGACAAAAGGAAATGACTTAAGGTCGTGGGTGAAATTAATGTTGCTAATCAGTTGACCTTAAAATGGGGAGATTATCCTATATTACTTGAGTTAGACCAGTATAATCGCCATAATCTTTAAAAGTAGAAGAGATAGGGGGTACCTGGCCGGCTCAGTTGGTAGAGCATGTGCCTCCTGATCTTTCTCTGGGTTGTGAGTTTGAGTCCCATGTTGGGTGTAAAAATTACTTAAAATTAAAATCTTTAAAAAGAAAAAAAAGTGAAAGAGGCAGGCAGAAAATAATCAGAGAGATTGTCACATAAGCAGGACTTGGCCCAAACTTGTTGGCTTTGAAAACAAAGAAAAAAGATGAACCATGAGCTAAAGAGTGTGGGCAGGCTGAATAAACTGGGAAATGAATTTTCTTCTAGACCCTCAGAAGGAATGTATACCTGTTCACAGCTCAATTTTATCCAGTGAGATGCATTATGAACTTCTGATACCCAGAATTTAAAATAATGCATTTTTGTAAGCCATCACTAGTTTCCGTATGAACAGTTCATTCCTAGAGAGAGAAGTGTTGTCTCCTTGTTTGAATTTGAAGATCTTGGCACACTCAAGCCAGTCTATTGCAGAGTGTCAATGCTCCTCCAATAACATGGCACAGAGTTCCAATGGATGTGTCTCTAAGACTAGGAAATGTAAGCAAAAGTATCTTTCCAAGGAAAATAAACAATAAGTCACCCTCCAACAACAACAACAATTACATGTGTGTGTGTGTGTGTGTGTGTGTGCATGCGTGCAATCATGGGAAAATACAAGTTTAAAGGAAACAAAAGAAATTCTAGAATAACGGTAAATGGACTATTTCTTTTTTTTTTAAGATTTTATTTACTTATTTGGGGGGGCAGAGGGAGAAGGAGAAGCAGGCTCCACACTGAGCAGGGAGCCCCACTCAGGGCTCAATCCCAGGACCCTGGGATCAATGACCTGAGCGGAAGGCAGACACTTAAAGGACTGAGCCTCCCAGGCATCCCTGGACTATTTCTTTAAGTGTTGATGAGTTCCATGTCTCCAAAGGCATTGTTTAGCTTCTGAACCAGGAACAACTCATCAAATTTATTGGGTACACACACACACACACACACACACACACACACACACACACACATCAAAGATGGTGGGCAAGAAAGAGCAAACTTAGTAGATCTGAGTTGTTAAAACCCTATATATTCCAAAGAAAAGCCTATCTTCAGAACTGGCCTTTGGCTGGCTCCTGGGAATTAACCTCAGAGCTCTTACTATACTTTATTTAAAAAGAGTATTTTTTGTATGCCTATAACCTTGGGTCATGCTCTACCAATTTGACTAGATGTTTGTCCTAATGATGTGATTTATGATGAATGCCTGTTTTGAGTTTAGGGTAAAATATGGTTGGAGTCTGGGAAGTCTGTCAGTTACATGGCAATATTTCCCATATATCATTATGCAGTGTTGCTAGGAGAATTAAGTACTTTTCTGTATGACTCCACCGGTTGGTGTCACCTGAAAGCTTGCACCAATTTATCTGAACTTCACCCCATGCATCTTTTTACTTTGCTGATTTTAAACTGTGTGCTTTTGTATGATTAACCATAACCATGTGTATAAGAGTTTTTTTAGGACTGGTGAGTCCTAGCAAATTATGGAGACAGAGGTAGGTCTTGAGTCCTCACCATAGATGAGGAAAAGAATATTCTAGTATAATGACATCTATTTTTCTCTTTTTTTTAAAGATTTTATTTTATTATTTATTTGAGAGAGAGAGAATGAGAGATAGAGGGCACGAGAGGGAAGAGGGTCAGAGGGAGAAGCAGACTCCCCGCAGAGCAGGGAGCCTGATGTGGGACTCGATCCCGGGACTCCAGGATCATGACCTGAGCTGAAGGCAGTTGCTTAACCAACTGAGCCACCCAGGCGCCCAACATCTATTTTACTCTTACAAATAAAATGTATCTTGCTTAATGAAATTCCTAGACTCTGATTACTGTTTCCATGAAAACTTTAACACCAGTCAGTCAATTAAAGTTAAGTTAACCAAAAATTTAGAGCAGTGATTTTTTTTCCCTAGTTCTGTATGCTATATATAAAAAGCAAAGATAATCATATTCACTCAGAAATAAAAGCTTTAGGGAAATTAGGGCACCAGGGACTTTCTGCCCCATATAGTAGAAAATTTGATATCAATTTTTTCTATTTCCCATAGGAACACATCTTTAATTATATAATGTAAATGACAACTACTGTCTTATATACATAATTTCAATTTATAATAAACTTTACAAAAATATTTTTAAAGATGTGATGGATACGGGATATGATTGATGCTTAGCAGCCATTGTGTTTCCTTCTAGTGTGCATTCATATTTAGAGAGGCTCAAAAACTCTGTTTCTCAGATATCCTTGGATCTGGTTTTCTGGGTGCATGTTAGGTTTGCTCAACCAGATAAACTTACATGAAATAGATTCAGAACTGAATTAAGGACAAAGGGATATGGAACTTGAGGGATCCTTTGTGCTGACTGAGATCAGGACAGAGAGAATGTAGTTATGTCATCTCTGCTCTCTGATTCTAAGTTGTTTGTTTGTTTGTTTTTGCAATGGAGCCTGTGATCTTGGCAGAGGCAGTTAATTTGGAAGATGAAATTATTCCTGAAAGTGTGGCCAGCATCTTTTATAATCTACTTCCAATAGTTTTATATCTTCCTAATATTTGGTAATAAATCCCTTTTGGCTTAAATGTGCTAGGAAAATTTCAATCGCCTGAAAGCAAACCCCAAATTCAAGGGATTCAATATTTGGAGGAAACAATTCATCTTTAATTTATGCTGTTTCATAGCTTTACTTGAAAAACTTTAAAAAAAATCACTATTTCACAGAATTTTCATGCCAGTGTTTTCTTCTACTTCAATAGAAACAAAACCAATTGTGGTTCCAATTTACCTAATGAATTCTCCGCCTACAAGAGTGAGCTCTAGTCACATAAAAGGCACAGTCAAAACCTATACACAGCTTTGTTCCAAAAGGCTCTTTATGTTTAGTTTAACAACGCAGGAAACTCAAGATGAAATGAGATTATTAACTGGATATAGATAGTTCTCTGTTAAAACCATAAAACAGTTATGCCAACATAAGAGCCACTTTTATGTACCCACCTCAAACCATTTATTTCTTCACCTCTGTCAGCATCTCGAGAGAGCATCAACATCGATATATACCAGATCCATCCCATTTTCTGTCGCCTACAACAAAGAAACAGCCAGGAACACATAGGCCAGCAAAACTCCTGCTATTCCCACTAACTCCTCCCTGCCTTAGGCACTTGCTAACCTAGAATTCTGAGTGAAGGACAACAATAACTCATAATTCTACTTTAGGTAACTCCAAGGATTTAAGAGTTTGTAAGGTATCTGAGGAGTCAGATTGTTGATAATTCCAAGTCTCCAGAAACTCATATTCACAAAGCAATTTGCATTTCTATTTCTGTGACCTGTAAATAAAACAAAAGAGTCACTAGAATGAAAGCATGTTATCTTTGGGAAATTGTTTTAAAAAAATAGGCATGAAAGGGGCCTGAAGGGTCCTTGCAATCTTTTAACATATGTTTTATAATCTTGTTGCCAAAGGAAGAATATGTTTGTTTATGTTCTGTCATTTACTTATACAAGAATTATTGTTAAAATTCAATTCTGAAATAAACATAAGACTTTAAACTTCAGTTTAGTTTTTAAAAATCAAAGCAATGCTCCTGTCACTTTGAGGAAAGGAAGTAACAGTGTTCGAAGTTAATGATAATTTTAAAGTTTTCAAGTAAATAATGGAATTTTGAGAAATTCATAATCTCCCACCAAAACCTTTATATTCTTTAACTCCTTAAAGACTTTAATATGATTTTTTATATTATTCTATAAAATGTCTATGTTTGGAAGATCTGCATACTTTGAGTGAGGCAATAGTTTCCAAATAACCAATTCCGGATGTCAAGAAATTAGTGTAGATAAATAATCAAATAAAAGTCCAAGATAGACCAATGGATTGTTTATTTTATTAAGATTATTTTTTAAGAGAAGTTTTAGGTTCACAGTAGGGGAAGGTACAGGGAGTTCCCTTATGCTCCCTGCCCCAACACATGCATAACCTCTCCCATTAGCAACATCCCCTACCAGAGTGGTACATTTGTTACAATTAATGAACCTACACTGGCACATCATAATCACCCAAAGTCCATAGTTGACTGTTCACTCTTGGTTTTGTGCATTCTATGTGTTCATAGATGAAGGTCTAATGACATATTTCCATCATTATGGCATCATACAGAATATTTTCACCGCTCTGAAAGTCCTCTGTGTTCCACCTATTTATCCCTCTCCTCCCCCATCCTTAGCAACCATTGATCATTTTACTATATCCATATTTTTTTCTTTTCCAGAATGTCATGTATTTGGAATCATACAGTATGTGGACTTTTCATATTGGCTTCTTTAACTCAGTAATATGCATTTATTTCCTTCATGTTTTTCATGGTTTGATAACTCATTTCCTTTTAGTGGTGAGTAGCATCTTGTTGTCTGGATGTATCATAATTTATCTGCTCACTTATTGAAAGATCTTTGTTGCTTCCTAGTTTTGGCAAGTATGAATGAGTAAAGCTACTATAAACATCTGTGTGCAGGTTTTTGTGTGAACATGTTTTTAACTTCCCAGGGTAAATACCAAGGAGTACAATTGTTAGATTGTATGATAAGAGTGTATTTAGTTTTGCAGCAGGTATTTTATGAATATCAACAAATTGAATCTAAAGTTTTACAGAGAGGGAAAAGACCCAGAATAGCTAACACAATATTGAAGGAGAAGAACAAAGTTGGAGGACTGACACTACCTGCCCTTAAGGCTTATTATAAAGGTACACTAATCAACACAGTGTGGTATTGGTGAAAACTAGACAAATAGATCAACAGAATAGAATAAGGAGCCCAGAAATAGTCTCCCATAAATATAATCAACTCATCTCTGACAGAAGATAAAAGGTAATGCAATAGAGCAAAGATAATATCTTTAACAAATGGCACTGGAATGTGCAGTTACAAATGTAAAAATATGACCTGGAACTTATACTGTTCACAAAAATTAACTCAAAATGGATTATAAACCTAAATATAAAGCACAAAACTATAAATTCCTAGAAGATAATATGGGGAGGGGACCCTGGGTGGCTTAGATGGTTAAGCATCTGCCTTCAGCTCAGGTCATGACCCCAGGGTCCTGGGATCAAGCCCTGCATCAGGTTCCTGGCTTAGCAGAGAGTCTGCTTCTCCCTCTGCCTCTGCCTCTCCCCCTGCTCATGCTCTCTCTCTCCATGTGTGCCTCAAATGAATAAATAAAATCTTAAAAAAAAAAAAGAGAAGATAACATAAGGGAAATCCTTGATGACTTTGGGTATGATGATGACTTTTTATTCAAACAAATAAATCTGATTAAAAAATGGATCCAAGACCTTAGCAGACACCTCATCAAAGATGGCAAATAAGCATATGCAAAAATGTCCCACATCATGTCATCAGGGAAATTCAAATTAAAATAACAATGAGATACCACTACCCACCTATTAAAATAGCCAAAATCTAGAACTCTGACAACACCAAATGTTGGTGAGGATGTGGAGCAACAGGAACTATCAATCAATGCAAAATGATACAGTCACTTTGGAAGATTATTTGGTAATATCTTACAATATGAAACATTCTCTTACCATACAATCCAGCAATTATTCTCCTTGGTATTCATCCAAAAGAATTTAAAATTTATATCCACACAAAAGCCTGCACAAGGTGTTTATAGCAGCTTTATTCATAATTTCTCAAATTTGAAAGCAACCAAGATGCCCTTCAGTAGGTGAATGGATAAATAAACTGTGGTACATCCAGAGAGTGGAACATTCAGCACTAAAAGGAAATGAGCTATTAAGCTATGAAAAGACATGGAGGAACAGTAAATGCACATTACTTATGTAAATAAGCCAATATGAAAAGCCTACACCTTGTATAATTCCAACTATATGACATCCTGGAAAAGAGAAGAATATGGATATTGTAAAAAGATCAGTGATTTCCAGGGGTCAGGGTGGGTGGTTGAAGAGATGACTAGGCAGAACACAGATTTTTGAGGCAGTGAAAATACTCTGTGTGATATTATAATAATGGATATATGTATTATAACCCATAGAACGCAGAATACCAAGAGTGAGCCCGAAGGTAAACTATGGACTTTCAGTAAATATGATGTGTCAGTAGAGGTTCATCTTGGTAAAAATGTACCATTCTGATAAGTATTTTTGACAATGGGGAAAGTTATATATATGTGGAGGAAGTGTATGGGAGATCTCTGTACCTGCCTCTCAATTTTGTTGTAAGCCGAAATAAAATATCTTTAAAATATAAAGTCTTAAAAAATACTTTATATTCCAGGGGTGCCTGGATGGCTCATTCAGTTAAGTGTCTCCCTTGGGCTAAGGTCATGGTTCCATGGTCCTGGGGTCGAGCCCCATGTCATGCTGCCTGCTCAGTGGGGAGCTGACTTCACCCTCTCCTTCTGTTGCTCTCCCTACTTATGTGCTCTCTCTCTCTCTCTCTCTCTCTCTTTCTCTTTCAAATAAATAAATAAAATTTTTAAAAAATACTTCACATGTATTTTTTACATGTATATTTATTTACATATATACATATTGACATGTATACTTTATATGAACCACTTATCATAAGCTGGTAATGTCAGTCCCAACTAATGGTAAGATTGGGCTTGACCAGAAGCAATTTATCATATTGAAATGGTATATATGGGTAGTGACCTGAGCAGGTCCAGAAGTCACAAAGAAACCAGTGGAATGGTAGCTATCACTCCACCTTCAAAGACATTAAAGGATACAGAGATGATGTTCTCTATTTTATCACCATTTAATTTGTCTGTTAGTCCTTGCAAAAACTAGGTGGACCATAAAAAGAAGCAATGGCTTATTGATAAAGTACCCAAGTAGTAGCCCACATTCTAGCTATTGTACCTAATGTGATAACATCACTAGGGAAGTTTAGTGTTAATTTGTGTATGTAATAAGCAGGTATTAATCTTATGAATGTATTACTTTCCATATGCATCATGAAAGTAAGAAGCCAATTTCATTCACATGGAACCATATTAATTCACAATATTTCCATAAGCATTCATAATAATGCCATGTTAATATTAATAGCATTATTATTAGTATGTTAATGTCATTCAAAATCATGTCATATTAATATTCTTGTTCTATGTCATAATATATTCTAAAGTTTACTGGGCCTTCTGGACATTGCACACATTGAATGGGTCCACTACAATAACGAAATCACGTTAATCAAATGTTGTGACTGACAAATGGAAAATACTTTGGAAACCTTAATGAGATTATGTGTTCAAGCAAGTGGGAGATAAGCCATAAGACTCAGAGGCCAGCTACATTGGTAACATTTCAGGATCTAGCAATTTGAGTCATGATGGGATCTATACAAAGTAAAGTGTAAATTATAGCATCTTGCTTTTTACCATTAAGAAATGATAAAAGTGCTTGGGTAGGACTCTTCATGTATGAGAAGCAACATGTTTATGTCATGCTTTAGATACAGGTCAATCATGAGACATGGAAGGATGACTATTTTGAGTGATGCCCAGATCAAGAAACTTTCAAAAGTAAGTCAAGACTACAGTACAGGCAGCCCTGCCACTTGGCCCATATAATTGGGCATTCAATAAGTAGTATCCGAATTTTAAAAAGGATACTATGTGGAGTTTCTGTCAAGTCTAAGTAGGAAATTCAAAGCACAAATCCCTAATGTATTGGAATAAGACCATACTTAACCATGTATCCAGAACCATTTGTCATGAGCTGGTAATGTCAGTCCTACCTGATGGTTAAGATTGGGCAGGCCCAGAAGCAATTCATCATTAATATTGAAATGGTACATACAGTAAGTGCCTTTACCAGGTCCAGAAGTCACAAAGAAACAGAACAGATGAACTCCATGTCTTCTACCATACCTCTGCTGATATTTCTTCTTCAATTCACACCTGTTGCCTAATGGGAGGTCCTTATGACGAGCTGCCAAAGGAAGAAGAAAGTCATGCTTAATTCACAGATGCCTATGCCCAGTATAGGAAGGCACCACACTAAATATAAACTGCTGCTGCATTATAACTACACTCAAGAGTGACCCTAAAACACAATGGTAAAGGAAGTTTCTCCTACTGGTTGGCATTTTTGGATGCTGTACCTGCTCATCCCCATTTTATGGAGAGAGAATTGGCTTGAGCTAAGGATATACATGAATTTATGGTCATTCAAAGATGGCTTAATTGGTTAGTTAATGGCCTGAAAGAAAATTTGAAGATTAAGGAAAGGAAAAGGCATGCAAATAGACATTTGAGATTATGTATAAGTGAATAAAAATCTCTGTATTGGACATTAATGCCCATTATAGAGCATTTGTATACAGAAGAGGGACTAAGCAATCAAGTACAAGATGAATTCCAGTCAGTGTCAAGCAGCCTCTGTCCTTTATCACTCCAATACTTGCATAATGCACTGTTTAACAGAGTAGTCCTGGTGACAGAGATGGAGTCTGTATGTGCTGGGCCCAAAAACATGGGCTTCCATTTACTAAAGCTAACCTCGCTATTGCTGCTGATTGATATTTGACTCATTAGCAACAGAGATGGATATCGAGCTCTTGATTTTTTGAGGATACTTGATTTCTTGAGGAGACTAATCAGATACACAGAGACAAACTAATTATGTCAAATTCATTTCACCCTTTCAGCAGGGACAGGACAGTGACTTATTTTGACCAGATAAGCACATAATCTCATAAGTGTGAGTTTTCCTTCCTTTCCTATAGTACCTTGAACTTCAATACTAATCAAAAGTTCATAGAGCCTTTGATTAACATGGGGTTCCTCATAATATACCTTGGAACCAAGACCACACCCTATGAAACAGAAAGTGTAGCAGTTGACATGAATATGTAACTCACTGGATGTGTGTGTGTGTGTGTGTGTGTGTGTGTGTGTGTGTGTACCTATAGATATGTACATATGGAGAGAGAGAGAGAGACAGACATAGAGAAAGATAGATACACACGGAGAGAAGAGAGAGGAAAAGGAAGAGAGAGAGAAGGTAGGCCAACTGCTAGTGACCCAGGAGAATTGCTTTTTGAGTCCAAAGCCAGGTACTGGCACAATTCCTTCCTGCTCAAGACAGGTGAATCTTTATTCTACTAAGGCCCCCAAACAATTGCCAGCTACATTTTGAAGATAATCTACTTTACTCAAAATCCATTGGTTCAAATGCTAATCTTATCTACAAAAAGCTATCTTCCCAGAAACTTCCAGAATAAAGTTTAATCAAATATTTGAGCACCATGGCACAGTCAAGTTGAGACCTAAAATTAACCATCATAGTGAAAATGGATGACTATGTGTGGTAATCAGATGATTTATCTTGTACATTTTCCTCATGCCATAGGTTGGCATAGACCTAACCCACCAATGCAATTTGTGATTAGCTGCCCATCGTAACTCAGGGAAAAAATAATCTTTATGAAAAAAACAATTCTTAAAATTTACAAGTAGTCACAAGACTCATAAAACATACAAAACTAAGAAATCAGAAAACTTTGTTCCCTACGTCTCATGACACCTGGAATAAGTAAGAGTTCTCAGTATTTCAACAATTTGCTAGTCAGTCAGATGGCAATTTTATATGTTGTAAGTTTCCTAAAGCAAAGTATATGATATGCACCGTAATTATACTCAGGATCAAGAGTAGAATGGACTCCATAATGGATTACAGCTTCATGTCTGATGATAAAATTACTTCATAAATAAAAAATTAAAGAGTAGAAATAAGCCCAGAAAGAAGGATTTAAGAATATTATAGTAGTAAATGATTGCCTTAAGAAAATGTAAAAAAAATTTGGAAGTGCTAACCTAGCTATTCTTCAGAAAATCCAAATAAATTATTCAAAATATTATAGCATAAATTATACAAAATATTATAGCATAAATGACTTACATTGTTGTCGTTTCTTGCATTGAGTAACAGAGATTACAAATATCTTTGCACCTTCAGGCAATAATTTGAATTCTCTCTTCAGTATTTCAATTTGTTGTGGTTTCCTAATTTTTTTTAAGGTTTTATTTATTTATTTGAGAGAGAGAGAGACAGCATGAGTGGGAGGGGCAGAGAGAGAGGGAAAGAGAGAGAGAATCTTAAGTAGACTCCACACAGTGTGGAACCTGACACAGGGCTCGATCACACAAACCTGAGATCATGACCTGAGCTGAAATCAAGGCTTAGATGCTTAACCGACTGTGTCACCCAGGCACCCTGGTTCTTAATTTTTTGACATGTAATTCATCAAAGAAATTTAATGCTTACCTCTAAGCCATTTACCTGGTAATTTAAGCATGTAGAAAAAAAATGTGTCAGGGATAAAATAAAACAAAACAAAACCAACCAGCCTATCTAAAAGCACAATTGCACTACACATTTCCTTCAAATGAACACAGTTATTCCACAAACATGACTCAACATATTGGAAGCATGGCATTAAGATTAAAAAGGCCAAAGTCATAATTGGGCGGGAAGACAATATCATACCAACTCTGATTTTATTGTTGTATTATTTTTCAAACTTTTCAGGGAAAAGAGGAAATTCCCAGTGTTTACCTCTTAGACACTCAGATGTAGTGTTTTTTTGCCTTTAGCATAACTACGTATTCTGCTTATGCTGCTGAGATGCCTAAAAGTAAAAGAGATCATAAATATTTCAGCTTTCCTGCCAATTTTTCTCTGATGGGGGACTAACTTCATTCCTTAAAATATTATTCAATTTGCAATAAAAAAATTACTTCATATTTCATTATAGGGAGTTAGAGATGGAAAAAAAAGAGGAATTTTCCCAATGCTATTACCACCAACTTTAATGAGGTGATTGAAATATATATAATATTATCATATATGCATGTTATATGTATAATGTATATGTATAATTATGCATATATCAGTAGGCAGTTGTAAATATTCTTTGATGATAATGTTCTTGAACTATTTTAATGTTTAGAGTTTTCACTTTGAAGAGGGTTTGAAGCTGTTTTGTTGTAGGTTTAATAGAATTCAGAAAACATGAATATAACTTTAAGTTGCAAGGATAGATCTAAAAGTCAATCTTAGATATACCAAAAGACTACCAGCAATTTTCCAAAATTGACTTATTGACTCAGTATTTATTATCTATGAGGCATGATTCTATATGCTAAAGATAGAACAAAGATACTTGCCTTCATCAAGCTTATATTTTACTGGGAAGGTTGAGATAATAAAATAAAATATGCATTATGTTAAAAGGTGATGAATGCTATGGAGGAAAATAAAACAGAGAAAGGAGATGGGACACACCAGCTCCCCCACCACTCATATAGGACATGAAATTTTAAATATGTTATTGGGACTCATCACTGAGATGCAGATATTTGATCAAAGTCTTGAAGGAGGGAAGGGAGAAAACTACTCCAAGTACTGCCTAAGGGAAAGCAAGGGAGACAGTGAAACGTGGTGTAGTAGAAGAAATGTTCATAGTGAAAAAATAGATGGAAAGAGCATTTTAGGTCATTAAGATATTGTCAGCTCTGCAATGGCATTAGAGAATTTAGAACAGAGGAGTGATATATTAATGTGATTATCCTGGCTACCGTACTGACAACAGACAGAAGGGGAAATGCTGGAAGCAGAGAAAGTCATTAGAAGGTCATGGGAATAATCAAGACTCAAGGCAATATTGCCATTGATCACAGCGTTTGGGGTGCACAGAGGTAGGAAATCACTGAGGGAAATTGGATGCATTTTCAAAGTTGAGACAGGAGGATTTGTCAAAGAATTTGATATAGGGTGTGAAAGAAAAAAAAATCAAAAACAATTCAGAGATGTCCTTGTTATCAGTGGAAAATATGGTATTCTCATTTCCAGTTCTATAGGAGGATTAAATTTAGGAGAAAACTTAAGAATTTGGCATGGGAAATGTGATGGCAAGTAAGAGATGAAGCTGAAGGGAGGTTTTTTGGGGTTTTTTTTCCCCTCCCTTAGGTAAAAGAAATTAGAGTATGTTTTATGCTGATAGTAAGGATTCAGTTAAAAAAAAAAAAAGGATCAGGGGACAAGTCGGGAAATTGCCTGAGAAATATTCCTGAAGAAGAAAGTACAAATGAGATATGATATACAAGTGAGGGTTTGAAGCTTGAAGAAAACCTCGGAAACAGACCAGGGAGGTGTGTCTTTATCCTAATTCCTCTTTCAGGATAGCTTTTCCTGAAACACCAAGAAGATATTGAAATAGTATCTTCCAGGGCTTTTCTTGTTTTGTAGTATAATTTACAAGCATAGAAATGAACAGATAATTAAATATGTGTCCTATAGGTTTTGCCGAATGCATATATCCATCTAACGCACACTTTATTAACATATCTCCCTTTGTCTCAGTTCATAGTCAATAACCTCCCCATTCTCACCGAATCCACGGGAGCAACTTCTATTCTGCTTTCTTTCACAATATAACAGCTTTGTCAGTTTTAAACATCATATAAATAGAATCATAAAGTGTGAACTCCTCCTATGCCTCTGTCTTCTTTTATGCAGCTTAATGCCTTGGGATTTATACATGTTATTGCACAAATCAGTAATTTGTCCTTTTGAATCTTGAGTAGTAGTCTATTGTGTGAATACGCACATTCTACTTATCTATACCTCATCATGGACATTTGAGTTTTATTTATTTATTTTATTTTTGTGTGATTATGAATGGATTTCCTAGGAATGTTCTTCTTGTAAAAGTGTTTATATCGGCATATGATTTCATTTTTTTTACTTGATGAACACTTAGCAGTAGAAAAGTTAATTAATTATAAGGAAGTTATATTTTTAATTTTTTAGAAAACCCCCCCCAAAAATAAATTACCATATTGTTTCCTAGAATGATTGTCTGTTTTTACACTCACCATAGCAATATAAGAGAGTTCTAGTTGTTACATACCGTCACCAACAGAGGAGGTGAGATGTGTCATGTTATCTCATTATGGATTTAACTGCATTTCCCTGGTAATGTTGCACACTTTTCATGTGTTTATTTACCATTTTCCTCTATAGAGTGTTTCTTTAGAAAAAAACTGATTTTATTTATTTATTTGACAGAGAGATAGGGACAGTGAGAAAGGGAACACAAGCAGGGGCAGTGGGAGAGGGAGAAGCAGACTTCCAGCTGAGCAGGGAGGCTGATGCGGGGCTCGATCTGGGATCAGGACCTGAACTGAAGGCAGACGTTTAACAACTGAGCCACTCAGGCGCCCCTATAGAGTGTTTCTCGATATCTTCCTTTATTTCCGTTACTGTCATTGTTGTTGATTCCCTGGATCTTCTTTTTAACACTGGAATTTCGTTTTACGTGTAACACGTATTCTGGGACTCAGATATATGTACTGTAAATATTTCTCCCAGTCTGTCACTTGCCTATTTATTTTTCAATGTGTCTTTCAAAAGCAGATGTTTTACTTTTGATAAAGTCTGAATTTTCTCCTCTGAGATGTTAAAGGATTCTGTTAATGTGACTGATAATGGAGGTGGGTATGGCATAGGAATTGTTTTGCATGGGAGGTGCAGGAACTGCGGCAGCTTCCTGCTGTCAAATCATAGAGCAGTCTGTCAATCAGGTAAGTATGAGGTGCTTGCATCTGTTTGGGAGAGCTGCAACAGAGCATTTTCTTTGTGGAAGTCTCCAGTGACAGTTCTGAAAAACCAAAGTTCATCAACACCCTTCTGTCCTCCACAGCTCCTAGGGTCTATGAGGTTCCATCCCTAGGTGTCAGTTCTTTCTCTCTCTCAACCTCAGAGATTCTATTCCTTTTGCCTGGACTGTTCTTAATCTCCTCTTCAGTGAAACCAGTCATTTCTTTTTATCTTTATTTTTTAAATTTTAAAAGAATTTGAGTATAGTTGCCACACAATGTTAATTAGTTTCAGGTGTACAGCGTAGTACTACACTCTACATCTCTATAATTTACACTGTCTTCACCACAGTGTAGCTACCGTCTGTCACCATATGATGCTATTATAATATCATTAACAAAATCCCTTATGCTGTACCTTTCATCCCCATGACTTCTTCATTCCATAACTGGAAGCCGGTATCTCCTACTCCCCTTCACCCATTTTGCCCACCCCCTCTGGCAACCACCAGTTTATTATCTGTATTTATAGGTCTGATTCTGCTCTTCCTTGTTTATTCACTTGTGTGTGTGTGTGTGTGTGTGTGTGTTTAGATTCCACATATGAGTGAAATCATATGGTATTTGTTTTTCTCAGTCTGACTTATTTCACTTACCATAATATCCTCTAGGTCCATCCATGTTGTTGCAAATGACAAGCAATCTAATATCCATCAATAGCTGAATGGATAAAGAAGAGGTAGTACACACGCACATGCACAAGCACAGAGGAATATTATGCAGTCATAGAAAAGGACCAGTGAATCCAATCTTAATCATTTACTCCAGAATTTTTTTCTTTGTCATGCTCCAATTCCCCACAACCTTCCCTGAAACCTCCACCACCACCATTTTGCCCTCTTTTAATAATTGATATTTCTCATTATTGATTTAAAAAAATAATATCTCAGGGCATCTGGTTGGCTCAGTCAGTTGGGCATCTGTCTTCGGCTCAGGTCATGATCCCAGGGTCCTGGGATTGAGCCCAGCATCGGGATCCCTGTTCAGCAGGGAGCCTGTTTCTCCCTCTCTCACTCTCCCTACTTGTGTTTCCTCTCTCACTGTGTCTCTCTCTGTCAAATAAATAAAAATCTTAAAAAAAATAATATCTCTATTATCTCTATAGTTTGTTTCAGAATCATGTGAGATTTTTTTGCACTTTGTTCCCAAACTTTGCTACGAAAGTAGCATTCCATTTTCATGTTTGTTAAAAAATCATTTTGTTAAAAAATCTAATTCCATTTGCATAAATTATTTTAGAGGTATTCCTTTTAATTGAAAATATGGTATAAGAAGAGGTGTGATTTCAACAAACAATCTAGAAACATTAAAACACATAACAGAAGAGGTTAATAATTTATTTCTGCATATTAGTAAAATAAATGAAAATTGGGGAAATCATTTATTTTGGGAATGTATTTATGAATTTTTTGCCATACATTAAAATCCACACACATTAAAAGCTTTGTGAAATGTCTTATCATAGATGTAGTTTTTCTAAATGGTTAACTTTAGGGGCACCTGGGTGGCTCAGTTGGTTAAGCATCTGCCTTTGGCTCTGGTCATGATCCCAAGATCCTGAGATCGAGCCCCATGTTGGGCTCTCTGCTCAGTAGTGAGTCTGGTTCTCCTTCTCCCTCTGCCCCTCCCCTCCGCTCATGCCTGTGATCTCTCTGTCTCTTTCTCTGTGAAATGAATAAATAAAATCTTAAAAGAATAAATGGTTAACTTTATAATCATGTTATTCAGATTGAAGCACAAACACACTGTCATACTCACACACACAACGTTTTATGTATTTTCCCCAGACACTTCTCTGGTTCTATCAGGCAATGTTCACTGAGTTAATTCAAACTAGTCTGAGTTTGTTCAAAATAGAGTCATTATATTTAGCAGATAATAAAATGAGGAATATGTTCTATTATCCCAAAGTTCCATGTCCTATGAAAACTAGAAGATGGGAAGTAACACAAAATTATTATTGTAAATGAGGAATCTATAGCAAAAGAGACTGTGTCAAGGGGAGGAATGAGTAAGGGAAGGGGGGGCTAGGTAGGGAGAGATAGGAGCTTTGTGATCAGGTTCACAGAAATCCCAAAAATGTGTAGGTGTGGGGAGACCAGAGATAAGAGAACAAACAGGATGACCCTGCCCTGGGCGTGTGGGGTGCTTGCCCTTTTTATGATAGTCACCTGTGACTAACAAAGAATAACAAGAACCTAAAAAGGAAGTAAGCCATTGAAGGTGTTACCACTAGTCCTTGCTCAATGATGATATCAATATAAATATTAAAGGATTTAAGTTCCCTGGTTAGCTTTCTATAGAAGACCAACACTAAAGGCCCTCAGGGTTAACCCTGTTGGTACCTCTCTCACTCTTGAGAGCTTTTTCTGTCTCTTCACTTAATAAACTTCTATCTCTTTACTCACAAAAAACCAACCAACCAAACAAACAAACAAAAACTACCAAATTCCAGTCTGTCATATAAAAAGTTGTGACTCCCATCCTCACAACAGGAACAAAGTTGAACAAACTGAAAATCAACAACTCTTTTTAGATCCCTCTGGGAATTGAGGTCCCCGGACAGATTACTCCCATGAAACCTGGAGAGACAGGCAGACGCATACAGAGAATCAAAGCTTCTGAGAGGAGAAACCCAAGAGCAGAAGGCTGTGGCTGGAGCCAAGTAGGGACAGTTTAAATTGTAAGTGGGAAATTACTGGAGACTTAGTGTAGACTCGCCTGTGACTAAAAACTTCAAGGGGCCCAGTCATAGGGAGGCCCCCACACTCTCATGGAGTTAGCAACAGGAGGGCTGCCAGATTCTCACACTGGAGACTTTATAACTCTTTTTTCCCATAGAGAGTGAGGAAAAGTAGCCATTTTGAAATAGTATAATGCTCTCTGTTCTCCTTAACAAGGCCTGAAAAAAACTATTTTACAAGAGCCTAACCAACTGGGATTTTAACAAAGCCTAACCAACCTTTGGAAAGAGAAAAATCCAACCATAGCTATTGATGTAGAGAAAGAGAAATACCCAATTCAGGCTCAATAAAAGACTGAGACATAATCATAGAACTATAGAACACTTCCCATCTCCTGACACCTTACCACCATATCAGTAGTAATCCTATATAACAACAGGGATTAGAGATGAAAAACTGCAAGCTTCAGATCCAATTTAGGAGCATCTAGCAAAATCCAAAGAAAACAAGTGAGATAAAAATAAAGATATTAGAGGAAATTTTAGACTCTGACTCTTACTGATAAAGCAAATAGTAAACACATGTATGCATAAAATCTCACACAAAAGACCTATCTACCTCAATTCTTTTACTGGATACTTCATCTCTGGCTTTCAACAAAAGAGTAACAAGGCATGTTAAAAGGCAAAAATACAGTCTGAGGAAGCAGAGCATGCATCAGAACCAGACTCAGCTATGACAAGAATTTTTGGAATTAACAGAACAGGAATTTAATATGATTAACATGCTGAGGCCTCTAATGAAAAAGTGGACAGTAAGTAAGAACAGATGCATAATGTAAACAGGGAGATTAAAACTAAGAATAAAAAAGATATACTGGAAATAAAATAGGCTGTAACAGAAATGAAGAATGCCTTTGATAGGTTTATCAAAGAAATAATCAGTGGACTTGAAGATGTAACAATAGAGGTTTCCAAAATTGAAATGCAAAAACAACAACAGAATGAAAATATGGAATTGAATATCCAAGAACGTTGACACCATTACAAAAGGTAACATATCTGATAAAGGACTTGTATCTAAAATATACAAAGAACTCTCAAAATTCAGCAATAACAAAACAACAATCCAAATAAAAAGGGGACAAAATACATGAACAGACATATCAACCAAGAAGATAGAGATGGAAAATAAGTAAATGAAAAGATGTTCAACATCATATATGATTAGGAATTGCAAGTTAAAATAGCAATGTGATACTGCTACATATCCATTAGCCTGCCTAAAATCCATAAAAAACTGAAACTATCAATTGTTGGTGAATTTGCAGAGCAATAAGAATGATTATCCATTGCTGGTGGGAATGCAAATTGGTAGTCACTTTGGAAGACAATTTAGCAGGTTCTTATAAAATTAAGCATAGACTAACCATATAATGTAGCAGGCACACACCTCAGTATTCCCCCAAATAAATTAAAGATTTGTGTTCTCACAAAAACCTGTTTTTGAATTTTTATAGAAACTTTATTGGTAATTGCCCAAAGTTGTAAGCAACCAAGATATCCTTCAATAGGCAAATGGATGAACTAGCTGTGGGACATTCATACAAAGCAATAATATTCAGCAACAATAAGAAAAGAGCTGTTAAGCCAGAAAAGATATGGTAGAAACTAAACACTATTGTTAAGAGAAAGAAGCCAATCTGTATGATTTCAATTTTATGACATTCTAGAAAAGGTGAAACTATAAAGACAATGAGAAGATCAGTGGTTGCCAGGGATTGAGAGGTGGGAGAAAAGGATTGATAAATACCGCATAGGGGATTGTTAGGGCTGTGAAACTTCTCCGTATGATACTTCTTCTCATGGTGGAATCATGATATTAAGCATTTGGTAAAATTCATAGAATTGTTCAATATAAAAAGTGAACTCTAATATAAACTTTGGATTTTAGTTAATAATACTGTATCAGTATTGTTTTATCAATTGTAAAGAGTGTACTACATCAATGCAATATGTTCACAATACGGGCAACTATGGGTGAGAAGATATAGAGTATATGGAAATATTCGTATTTTGTATTTATTTTGTAAACTTAAAGCTCTAAGAAACAAAACCTATTAATTAACAATAACAACAACAACCACAACAACAGCAACAACAAAAACACTGAAAAGATGGGTGAGTTTAGGAAGAGCTATAGAATATTCAGTTTTTACTTTAAGTGCATAGTTTGGAATTGGTAAGGCACAGGAATTGGATCTATTGTCATAACTCTCTTTCCCCCAAAATTGATAAAATTACTTGGATAAAATCTAGGTTCATTCCCCCTCAATTAAAGACCCTTGTTCACCTAAATTTACAGTCAAATATAATCAAAACAAACCTATTTTCCAATTTTAATTTCTGTTGTTAAACAAATGAGACAAATTCCTTAAATAAGGTGTATTGAAATTTTTATGGTCTATCTTTCCCTTTTGGTATTTCTGAATAACACTGCATGATAAAAATACACCTGGAAATAAGAGATGGTGATAGACAATTAATTTCAATTATTTTTATTTTTATTATTTTTTTAAAGATTTTAATTATTTGAGAGAGAGAGAAAGCACGAGCAAGGGGGTGGCAAGGGGAGAAGCAGGCTCCCCACTGAGCAGGTAGCCTGATGTGGGGCTCAGTCTCAGGACTCTGGGATCATGACTTGAGCTGAAGGCTGACGCTTAACTGACTGAGCCACCCAGGCGCCCCTAATTTCAATTATTTTTAATATAAGTCCATGTTGTATGTATTTAAGTTAATAAAATTAAGTTAATTTTAGTTAACATTAATTTTAAGTTACTTTTAACTAGTAACTTTGTTTTTAAAAAGATTTACTTATTTATTTTAGATAAAGAGAACACACAGGAGCAGGGGGGAGGGGCAGAGGGAGAGAGAGAGAGAGAGAGAGAGAGAGAGAGAAGGAGAGGAACAGAAGCAGACTCCCTGCTGATCAGTGTCCTACTCAGAGGGCTGGATCTCAGGTCTCTGAGATCAGGACCTGAGCCAAAATCAAGAGTCAGATGGTTGGATGCTTAACCAACCAATAAATAAATAAAAATCTTCAAAAAAAAAAAGAAATGCATAATCAGTTTTTTTTTCCTGCCTCTGGCAGCTGAAAGTAAAGGCCATAGGGTATATTTGAGAAATATCACAAGACCCTTGGTTTTTGAATTAGTACTTTGAAAAGAGCTTCCCAGAAGAGTTCCTTAACAAGGAGCCTAGATACTGAACCATTGTTTGGAGGAAAAAATGTATTTTGTGATTACTTAAATTGGGAAGGTGTTTGCTAAAGCAATTAACTTACTCTTACTAGTACATCTTTATTAGTGCAAAAAAATGTTCCCTTTTCTTACTGACTTGATAACTGATCTTATCAAGAATGAATGTTGAATTTCATCAAATGATTATTCAGCATCTATTGAGATTATCATATGAAATTTCTCTTTTAATTTTTAATTTTATGGATTGCATACATTGATTTTCCAAAGTTAAAATTGTGTTAAATATTTTATATAAATTTAACTTGATTATTGTAATATACACATGATATGCATTTCATAATTTTTGGAATTACTTTCTTGGACAATTAATAATAAATTCATTATTTTTGTATTCCATGCTCATGAAGGTAACTGCTGTGTAATTTTCTTTTTTTTTAAAGATTTTATTTATTTGAGAGAGAGACAATGAGAGATAGAGAGCACGAGAGGGAAGAGAGTCAGAGGGAGAAGCAGACTCCTTGTCCAGCAGGGAGCCTGATATGGGACTTGATCCCGGGACTCCAGGATCATGACCTGAGCCGAAGGCAGTCGCTTAACCAACTGAGCCACCCAGGCGCCCACTGCTGTGTAATTTTCATTTCTTGTCCTGTTCAAGTAATACAATATGCTAAATTTAAATAATTTTGGGATAAATGTTGGGAAAAACTTTTATATGTTTAGAGGTATTAATTAAAGTTTGTGTGTACTGACCAGTAAATCCATCTGAATCAGATTTATGTTTGAGAAATCATTTGGTTGTTGCTATAAATCTTTGGTATTTAGAATATTCATGTGTTCTTTGTCTTTTCTATATCTTCTTGTGTCATGTTTGGCAAGTTCATTGTTCTATAAAGTTGAATATTTCCAATTATGTGTATCACATATATTTAATATTATTTGGAATATAATTGCTTACAATATGCACTTTTGCATTTTAGTGTATCATTGAAGTAATGGTTAGTACAGTAAAATGCACAAATTTAAATATACAGGTTGATAATATTAAAAATTATGTATAAAAACTTGTACCATCAATAGATCAAAATATACAATTTCTTTTAAGTAAAGCTCATTCATGGCTGTTCTCAGGAAAGAGTCTTTTGATATCTAGCAAAATTGGTTTATTTTTCATGGTTTTAAACTTCATATAATGAACTCATACCACATGCGCCCTTTTAGGTCTTTTACTCTTTTACTTAATTTTTTTTTTACTCAATGTCATGTCTGAAGGTTATTCATGTTTTATATAGTCGCCGTTTGCACTTTTTATTGGTACTTAATTTCACATAGGATAAATTTACCCTAATATATGTCAGTTTTAAAGAGCTTATCTGAGGGGCACCTGGGTGGCTCAGTTAAGGGTCTGCCATTGGTTCAGGTCATGATCTCATGGGTCCTGGGATTGGCTGCTGACCGGCTCCCTCCTCACGGGGAAATTGGCTTACCCTCCACCCCTCCCCACTGTTGCGCCCTCTCACGCACACCACTCTCTCTCTTTCTCGCTCAAATAAATAAAATCTTAAAAAAAAAAGCTTATCTGAAAACTGTTAGCTAGATTGTTGTAGGACTGTTTCTATCCACTATTTCTAGTTCTACCATCACTTAACTTTTGTATACATTGTCTAGTTTCCTGCATGGTTGTATTTGAGAGACAGCCTAAGCATTTGTATAAAGTTTGTTCTCGATTTGTTGTGAAATAAGTAACTATATTCCTTATTTTCTTCCTCTCTAACTTCCTTCTTATCCTCTTTCCTTTCTACCTTTTTCTGTCAAATTCCAAATGTGATTTGAAATACCTGACAGAATGTATATAAATAGGAAATGATTATAAAACATATGGACTTGAAAAGAAATAAAAGTAACAATAAAGGACTAAAATAAATCCAAAGGTTAAAATTAAGGTAAAATTAAGGTTTTATTTGATGGGGATATGTCAAGGACCCAGGAATAACTTAACCTAAGATCAAGACAACCCTATCCAAGAAATCACATAAAAAAAAAAAGCATATAAAATGTAGAAAATTGTTGCTGTAATTTAATCTTACATGTTACCATTTTTCTCTGGAAAACTAAGATAATGCACAATCTTACAACTCAGTACAGAAGAAAATGAAATCAGATACATTGATTGAAACAAAATGTTTTAAAAATCAATATAATGTGATCCAGGAATTCTATTGGAATTTTGGATGTCAAGCTATATTTATTACTTATTAAAATACATCTGGCTGTATGTAGGACTAGATCTAACATACTTTTACTGTGCTCATATTTGGCTTATTTATTTGAATTTCCATAACATTAAAAATGCATTATAACCTTGGCTTTGCTCATATTGTCTTGCATGCTTATATTTGATAGTGAGCCTAAACATTTGTATGAAATCCATTCCCAGTTTGAAATTGAATTAAGTAAACTTAAACCGACCTGGCTATAAGGAAAAGTTTGTATCACATAAAGACACTGTAAAAAATAAGTAATAGATAAAAATGGTGTTTTTTTTCCCATTAACAAAATGCATGTGAAAAATGTTTTCTACTGTAGGGCGTTTAAAGTTGTATTTGCAATCTACTAACCACTGTCCTTCTCTAGGATAAAAAATCCTACAATATATTTAAATATTCATACACAATCATGATATTTTCATATGCAAATTTGATATTATCACAGGAAAAAAATATTGGCACTTCATTTGCTGATGCTCATCCCTCAGATCTCAGGTAAAAATCATTTCTCTAAAATACCCTTTCCTTGTGCTCTTATCTTAGGGAGGTTTGCCATTTTAACTTTCCACCTCCTAAGAGTGTTTTTCTCTACTTTCTCTTCTCAATACCACGTAGCATGCATGTTAAATATTTACTTATTTTCTTGATTATTGTCTCTTCTATATCCATGAATTTGGGACTATCTTTGTCGCTTTCATCTTCGTAGTTCCCATGCTTCAAGCAACATCTCACATATTTTAGTTGTTCCCTAAATAATCTTTAAGCTAATACATACACTTTTAAAAATCCTTATTATATTATGCAGGAATTCAGGTGATCCCTGAAATTGTCTTAAAAAATAGACTTATACCATATCTTAATGGAAGAGTGAAGCTTAATTGATAAAATAGAGAAAAGGAATTTTAAGTATGAAGAACACATGTATTCTAATTTTAAAGAAAATATAGGGATAACTCATAGCAATTATAGCATATGGTAAGCATGTCCAAAAGACATAAAAAAATAATAATCACTTTGGAGATAATGCAGATTTGAAAAACTTATGAATATATAATGTTATGCTGAATGGAAACATATAATTATTCATCTTATTCTAAAAAGGAATTTATGTTGGAGTGCCTGAATGGCACAGTTGGTTGAGTGCCTGACTCTTGGTTTCAGCTCAGGTTTTGATCTCAGGGTCCTGAGATCGAGCCCTGTGTGGGGTTCTGCACTCAGCGTGGAGTCTGCTTTTCCCCTGCTCCTCTTTCCTTTAGCATTTGGTTACAGATAATTATATCGTATCTATTACATGATTAAAATAGGAGCCACTTTTTTTCCCTCATTCATCCTGTAGCAGCCTTGTGTATAAGGTAAACTAATTGATAAAAGTCTGCTCTGGGTTGGAGAAATTTTCCTGACTTCAGTATCCCATGTGAGGTAATGTACACACGTAGAATCTGACGTTTACATTTTCAGTTAGGCTGTGAGATGCAATTCTTAGTTTCCCTTGCATCCCTGACAGCATGTTTTCATATCAAAATGAGGTTCAGATTATGGTGCAGGGTATGTAGAGTTATCTTTATATAAACATGGTATTTATATAATAACATCAGTCCATTAAATTAATAAATTATATAGGTATATATATGCATATCCTTAGAATATTGATCCTTATTTTAATATATACTTCCTTGTTTTAACTTTGATCTAAGATTAAATACATATTTTACATTAATATTATTTAAATATTGAAAGTAATATTAATTCAAGTTTAATATTTTAAAGAAAAGAGCATTTCGGGGCACCTGGGTGGCTCAGTCAGTTAAGTATCTGCCTTCCACTCAGGTCATGCATGATCTCAGGGTCCTGAGATTGAGCCCCACACTGGGTTCTCCTGCTTCGCGGGGGGTCTGTTTCTTCCTTTGCCTGCCACACTCCCTGCTTGTGTTCTCTCTCTATCTCTTTATGTCAAATAAATAAATAAAATATTTTTTAAAAAAAAGAAAAGAGCATTTCATAAAGTATAGAACCTCAATAAATTTAAACGAGATTGTAATACTTAATTTTCTAACCTAGTTTTTCAGAAATAAAATAACATATTAAGTCATGCAAAAGCACAAATTTGGGCCTGGTGAAGCAGAAAAAAAAAGAGTTTTTTCTTAAAAGAGCCTTTAAAATATTGATCTTCAAGTAAATAGATCTAGCTACAAAACTCTGCTTTTCAATTTACTAATTGTCTGACTTTGGCCAATAGTCTTTCTGTCTATGACTCCAAATATGGAAAATGGTGATATAACTCTTCACAGCCTGGAAGTATAAGGAAAATTAAAAGCTATAATATATGCAAAAAGTTTGCCCAGTGCCCATTATATGGAGGGCCTTAGTGAATGGTCTTTATTAATATCCATAAAAATCACCTCAATATAGTATTACTTTTGTTGAAGTTATTTTACTCATCTAAGATCTTCCATCATCTGGGGGAAATTTTGAACAATGTGCTTTAGAGCAAGACTATAAATATTATTATATTAAAAAGCATTTTCATTACTGAAAGTCATAAATTTCAGAGAAATAGAGTATAATCGTCAATTTTCTGGAAACAAAGTTGCTAACTGCAGTGAAAATTTAAGCCTTTGGAAATGTAGGCTACAAGTAACCAGCTTTGCCCTAGCAAGGTGTATCAAACTGATTAACCTTGTTTTCACTGACCCAGTGCCCTTGTGTTTCTTTTCCACTCTCTCTCCATCAAACGTACAAACTCATTCATGCTTAATATATTTTGGGGGGATTTATATATAATTATCATTTTAAATATTGGGTAAATTATATTAGAATAAGAACTTTAGGAAGAGCTTTTGCATTAATATCTAAATTATTTGCTTAATTGTATAACTATTTATTAACCCACTTTAGCCATAACATGAGTCTATCTTAATTCTTTCCTTAGATTGGCTGGATACTATAGAGCTAATATTCTCCTTAATAGTTTTGAATTGCAAGTGTTTAATAGTCAAAGATGTTATTGGATAAAAAAGTTGTCTTTGACAGTTTTTCTCCACTATGCATTTAACTTGCCATGCAATGGTAATTATTATCTTTATGAAATCAGGTGCCTTTTACGAGAAACCCAAAGTAATCGAGGCTTATGTACCTTTAGTATTTTGCTTTCTTATCGACCCTGGTTTTTAAGTATGAAGTGTGGCTACCTTGTAGCACTAATCATGCATGTACTTCATTTTTAATATCATATGTCAGTAACACGTGGCAGAGACTTTTATTATATTTCTTTCCTAACTACAACAGGGTCTTTTTGCATTTATCAGAACATGTTGAAATTATTTAAAATGATGCTTATTCAGCCTGTGTCTTCAATCATATGTGAAGACTGTCACGGGGGAATGAACAAATTACTTAATTAAAGTTGTTTTATGTAAACCGCTTTTATAAATGACTTTTAATTCCTGAAAATAATAAAAGTTGTATGTATTTACAAAAATATTGCATACTAAATTAACTTATAATGGCCTTGTCAGATCCTAGAACATTGGAAATATTTTACAAAGGTTTAATGGGCATGAGCTCATGACAGGTCACTAATGGAGTCTACCTAATGTAAGTCTTAGGAAATTTTTTTTTCTTTTACATTTCATATAGATCAACCCCAAAATAGATACTTTTCTCTATGATTAATCATGTATAGCGAATACAACTAAATTAAATTGAAAGTAAAAAACAGGTTATACTTACTCTCATTTAACATTACCTATGCATAAATATAAAATCGATATGTCCCAGAATCCTGTACTTTTATTTTGTGAGGAAAAAATTATAAAAAGGCCTTTCCATTTGCAACTTCATCCCTCCCACCCTCAGCTTATAAACTAGTTATTTTTAGAGGCAGAAGCAAGATGATTGAGCAATTAAATATTGACGTTAAACCAGAATTTAAAGATACACTATTAGACAGGCAACTTCACAGAGAACATTGAATTATTTATTAAATATCAATGTCTCATTAGCAAGATTCAATACATAAGCAATATAGCAAATAATATACAGTCAAAGAGTAAGTTGCTATTTGGAGGAATATTTTAGCTTCATTTTTAATCATTAACTTGATTTTTTTTTAAAGATTTTATTTATTTATTTGACAGAGAGAGACACAGCGAGAGAGGGAACACAAGCAGGGGGAGTGGGAGAGGGAGAAGCAGGTTTCCTGCTGAGTAGGGAGCCCGATGCGGGGCTCAATCCCAAGACCCTGGGAACATGACCTGAGCCGAAGGCAGATGCTCAATGTCTGAGCCACCCAGGCGCCCCTAACTTGATACTTATATACTAGCTAGTTTGACTCTTAAGTTTGACATAGTATAGCTATGATTCATATGTCATAAATTTCCTTCTTTTACTTTGGAAAGATATCACTTCTATCATGTTATTCTGTCATATTATGTCAAGCTATGTTTCACAGTCTTCTCAAAATAAAATTTCCAGAAAATTTTGCCAATGCATTAGTATTGGAATATGAAATATAATTTATCTAGGACAATTTAAAATAAATCATCTATTTCAAGGGGGAAAACAAATGCTTTTACTAATTATTTTACCTAATAAACTAGAATTAACAGTTTTTTAATTGGATATCGTGTGTTACTGAACATTATGGCTATGTATCCTGTAAGGGAAATACTGTTAATTACCAGGAGGTAGTGTAGACTAGAGAGGAAAAGTACTTAAATTGCTCATTAGTTAATTTCTTCATCTTCCTCCACCATGGAAAATTGTGTGGCCTCTAAAATTACTCACACTGGGGCGCCTGGGTGGCTCAGTTGTTAAGCATCTTGCCTTTGGCTCAGGTCATGATCCCAGGGTCCTGGGATCGAGTCGCATATTGGATTCCCTGCTTGGCGGAAAACCCGCTTGCTTCTCCCTCTCCCACTCCCCCTGCTTGTGTTACCTCTCTTGCTATGTCTGTCTCTCTGTCAAATAAATAAATAAAATCCTTAAACAAAAAGTAACTTTAAAAAATAAATAAATAAAATAAAATTACTCATACTATGTGAATCTTTAATTTGTTTCATGAAATATAGGTCACTTTAATTTTTAAAGGTAGATTTGGAAAACAATATTTGAGTATTAACTGAGATTAAATTTATTAGATAAAAATTCAAGTGCTCCTTTACACAAACTGGATAAATGTCTTTACTTATGAGAAGTAATCGTGTCCTATATGACTGATTAATATGTCCCTGAATTCTGAAATCAGAAGTGATTGTGAAAATAAATTAAATTATTGTTATGCCCTTGGAAAACATTTCAGAATGGAATCCTTTGCTATGTAGTCATTTCAGTGTAAATGCATTTCCAACAGAGAGTTTGAGGGATGCCTAGGTGGCTCAGTCAGTTAAATGTCTGCCTTTGGCCCAGATCATGATCCTGGGGCCCTGGGATCAAGTCCCACATGGGGCTCCCTGCTCAGTGAGGATCCTGCTTCTCCCTCACCCTCTGCCAGCCACTCTGCCTACTTGTGCTCTCTCTCTCTCTCTCTGTCAAATAAATAAATAAAAATCTTAAAAAAAAATTGAAAAATAAAAGCTTACATTAAAAAAAAAACAGAGAGTTTGACTCTTTTTAGAGTTAAAACAGCCCATACTTGGCCACTTTTCTAATCTAAAATCATATATATTGTAGACATACATATACTGAACATTCCAAAAGGTAGAAATAGAAAACAGGCTTCATACCATATGATTGTAAAATGATCTATGTTCTCTTACTGTCCTCACATTTCTAATTGGAATAAAGCTTTTAATGTAAATTTCAGTAATTTTAAAGGGACTTTTGCTATTTTTTTAAAATGATTGTGATAAAGTAAATATTATATGGTTATAAAGTAAACCGTACTTACTGGTTTAAACCAACTTCACTGGTTATAAAGTAAACCAGTAAAGTTATAAAGTAATTATTATGTGGTTCTTCACATACCTGAACTTGAAGGTGCCTGTAAGGTCATCTAGAGGTCCAACCAAAGGTCAGGATAGAATTGAGCTGTTTTTCTTTGCAAATCATAACAAACTTCCTTTGGGCAAATATTTCTTTTTTTAAACTTTGCCTCTTTCAATTTGAAATATTATTTTTGTACTCTTTTAAGATTCATCTTCATGTAACAAACCGGTAGAACCCTAGAGATTAAAAAAAAAAAAAAAGATACGAGAATAGCATTCTAGCTAGGAACAAAAAAAACCTCAAATACTCTTTATTTATATTTATGTATGTATGTATGTATGTATGTATGTATGTATGTATTACTTAAAAGGATCCATTTATTTGCATATGTAAGTTTTGGTCCTGTTTAAATACTCTATAAAGTGAAATGATATCAATCTGAATCTGAGGCAAAAGCAATAAAGCAAAGAAGGCTCTCACTAGTTTCTTTTCTTTTTTTTTTAAGATTTTATTTATTTATTTGAGAGAGACAGAGAGAAAGCCTGTCAGAGAGAGAGAGAGGAGCAGAAGCAGGGGGAGGGGCAGAGGCAGAGGGAGAAGCAGGCTCTTCTCCTGAGCAGGGAGCCTGATGCAAGGCTGGATCCCAGGACCCTGGGATCAGGGCCTGAGCCAAAGGCAGACACCCAACCAACTGAGCCACCCAAGCGCCCTGCTGTCACTAGTTTCAACATGTTTTCTATAATTAAGAAGAAAAAAGTCCTCATTTAGCTTTAAAAGCTCACCCAATGCCAGCAATGCCTGCTATAAAAGCTTCACACATATATTAGATTAATACATAATCATAATCTAAATATTTCCAGTCACTAGTGGAAAGGCAAACATTTTTGCCTCAGAAAAATAGGAGATTTAAAAATGGAAGAAAAATAGATGACTTTTTTTCCAAAATTTGGAATCCAACATCTCTACTTACATTTTATATTCTCTTTCTTCATTTTTTTTAGTTTTTATTTTAATTCTAGTTAGTTAACATACAATGCTATATTAGTTTCAGGTGTACAACGATATTTTATATTGTCTTACATCCAAGAGATCTTCATTCCATGCCTCCCCACTTATGGAATGCATGGAGAGTGGGGGGAGTATGATTTTGTATGAGAAAACTCAGGCGTTTTCAGACCACCTGAAATTTGAAATCCAGCTCCTTTTATTACCTCTTTTTTGTTCTCCTTAGTGGAATCTCTATCCCCCATCAGCTATATGAGTTATTAAAAAAGATAAGAGATGCTTTCTATACTTCTGGTTTCTATATTAGCTTTTCATTTAAAGTACCTTTTTCATCTGCTTAAGTCAGCATCAAGTAAGCTGTTTTTGAAATGAGTTTTATATTATTAAAAGTATTTTTTCTTTCTATAACCATAGTTATATTAAGTAGAAAGAAAATCATTTTTATAAGGAAAATTGTCCCTTTTAACCAGAAAAATTGCTGTATCATAGTATATTTTTTATTCTATCACTTGTATGAGCTTTACGCAAGTGACTCAAATTATAACTGTGAATGCAAAAAGTAAAATATGAATTATGGAATGTTAAACTCAGTGAAATGTGAAACTCCAGCTCTAAAATCACATATTTATGCCAAAAACACATGGATAGAGTAGAAGGTAGTGAAAAAAGTTTATGGTTTATAACATCTACTAATGCAATTTACCAATTTTCCAATTTCTTCAAAAAGTTGGATAATTTTGCTCATCAGTTTATAACAAAGTACAAGATATCATCCTTTCAAGAACTCTGAGCATATTGATTGCAAATAATAAAATATAATCCTTCTAAAGACTAGTTACTTTCCGCATCTGCAAATCTGGGTTTGCACTACAAATTCTCATCCTAGACCTGACAAGCATTTTATCTAATGCATTTGGCAAGTAACTTTAGCATTCTGTTCTCATTTCCCTGGTTATGAAGTGAGAATATTAAACTTTGCCTTGAGTGTTGTGAGAATTAATTATTTAATGTTTATAAAGTTCTTTCCAGCTCTAAAGTAAAAAAGTCACAGAAGCATTTCTTATACTCACAATGGGTATTCTCATAAATGCAAATTATGGTGGAATTGTTATTATTAACCATAATCAAAATTCAAAAGTCAGAATTAAGAATGGGGTCAAAGATAAAGGTGATATAATATAATATAATACACAATGTATATTTTAATTGTTTCTTACAGGAGTGAGTTTCCACATTTTATATATATATTTTTCTCTAGCTATGCTAAATAACACAAAGTTAAGGTATAGGTCAAGATGGTCAAATATGGAAAAGATGAGCACTTACTTCTATGAACCCAGAGCCGTTCAATGAAAACAAAATTTTAAATCAATAGGGTCACACACTATCACTTCACAATGGGTACCTGTGCAAGTTGGAATCTGTAAGAGGCGGGCAATGGGGAGAAGACTTACCTGAATCAGGCCTTGACTATATTCTGCAAACCATCATCAGAAGGTACATTTATAGCTATTGATGGTTCATTTGCTGGTCTAAATCTATTGCTAATCAATGGCAATGTATTTGTTAATTTGTTTCTTTGTTTTTGTTGATTTAGTAAGTGGAGAAAGAAGAAGGATAAGAACGATGCAGAGAATTTTTTTTATTATGTTATATTAGTCACCATACATTGCATCATTAGTTTTTTTTTATTCTGTTTTTTTAATATCATGTTATGTTAATCACCATACATTGCATCATTAGTTTTTGATGTAGTGTTCCATGACTCATTGTTTGTGCATAACACCCAGTGCTCCATGCAGAACGTGCCCTCCTTAATACCCATCACCAGGCTAATCCATCCCCCTCCCCCCCTCCCCCTAGAACCCTCGGTTTGTTTCTCAGAGTCCATCGTCTCTCATGGTTCGTCTCCCCCTCCAATTTCCCCTCCTTCATTTTGCTCTTCCTGATATCTTCTTCTTCTTCTTCTTTTTTTTTAACATTATAGTATTATTTCTCTATATATACTTATAAAAACTATAAGTATTATATAGTTTTTTTAACATTATAGTATTATTTCTCAGAGGTACAGATCTGTGATTCAACAGTCTTACATAATTCACAGCACTCACCATAGCACATACCCTCCCCAATGTCCATCACCCAGCCACCTGTTTCTTTTGCTGTGCAAAATTTTATCTTGATGAAGTCCCAATAGTTCATTTTTGCCCTTGCTTCCCTTGCCTTTGGTGATGTTTCTAGGAAGAAGTTGCTGCGGCTGAGTGCCCTCCTTAATATCCATCATCTATTTAACCCAACTCCCTCCCTACCTCCCTCCATCAACCCTCAGTTTCTTATTTATAGTTAAAAGTCTGTTATAATTTGCCTCCTTCTCTTTCTCTTTTTTCCCCTTCCGCTATGTTCCTCTGTTTTGTTTCTTAAATTCCACATATGAGTGAAATCCTATGGTATTTGTCTTTCTCTGACTGATTTAACTTAGAGTAATACACTAACTCCATCTACTTTGCTACACACCTTTTTAATGGCTGAGTAATATTCCAGTGTGTGTGTGTGTGTGTGTGTGTGTGTGTGTGTGTGTGTGTGTGTGTGTGTATAAAATCACTTCTTCTTTATCCATTCATCAGGTGATAGACAGTTGGGATATTTCCATAATTTGGCTATTGTTGATAATGCGGCTATAAACATCAGGGTGTGTGTGCCCCTTGAAATCAGTATTTTTGTATCCTTTGTGTAAATACCTAAATTCAATTGCCAGGTAGAAGGGTAATTCTATTTTTAACTCTTTGAGGAACCTCCTTGCTGTTTTCCGGAGTGGCTTCACCAATTTGTATTCCCATCAAGAGTGTAAGAGGGTTCCCCTTTCTCCAAATCTTCACCAATATCTGTTGTTTCTTGTGTTCTTAATTTTAGCCATTCTGACAGGTGTGAGATGGTATTTCATTGTGGTTTTGATTTATATATCTCTGATGATGCGTGATGTTGAGCATTTTTTTTCATGTGTCTATTAACCATCTGTTTGTCTTCTTTAGAAATATGTCTGTTCATGTTTTCTGCCTATTTCTTAACTGGATTATTTCTTTCTTGGGTGTTGAGTTTGGTAAATTATTTATAGAATTTGGATACTAACAGCAGATGTGTCATTTGCTAATATCTTCTCCCATTCTCAAGGTTGCCTTTTAGTTTTCTTGACTGTTTCCTTCATTGTGCAGAAACTTTTTATCTTGATGAAGTTCCAATAGTTCATTTTTGCTTTTGTTTCCCTTGCCTCAGGAGACATGTCTAGTAGAACTTCTATGGCCAATTTCAAAGAGTTTCTGCCTGTCTTCTCCTCTAGGATTTTGATGGTTTCCTTTCTTACATTTAGGTCTTTCATCCATTTTTAATTTATTTTTGGGGATGGTATAAGAAAATGTTCCAGTTTTATTCTTCTGCACATTGCTATCCAGTTTTCCCAACATCATTTCTGGAAGAGACTGTCTTTTTTCCATTGGATATTCTTTCTTGCTTCATCAAAGAATAGTTGAACGTATAGTTGTGGGTCCAATTCTGGGCTTTTTATTCTGTTCCATTGATCTTTGTGTCTATTTTTGTGCCAGTACCATACTGTCGTGATGACTACACCTTTGTAATATAGCTTGAAGTCCAGAATTGTGATGCCTCCAGCTTTGCTTTCTTTGTAAGGTTGCTTTGGCTATTTGGAATCTTTTGTGGTTCCATACAAATTTTGTTCTAGCTTTGTGAAAAATGCTGGTGGTATTTTGAGAGGGATTTTAATAAATATGTAGATTGTTTTGGGTAATATAGACATTTTAACAACATTTGTTATTTCAGTCTGTGATCATGGGATGTTTTCCATTTCTTTGTGTCATCTTCAATTTCGTTCATAAGTGTTCTAGAGTTTTCAGAATACACATCTTTTACCTCTTTTGTTAGGTTTATTCCTAGGTATCTTATGGTTTTTGGTGCAGTTGTAAGTGAGATTGATTCCTTGATTTCTCTCTTTGTTGTTTCATTATTGGTGTATGGAAATGCCACAGATGTCCGTACATTGATTTTGTATCCTACGACTTTGCTGAATTTTTGTATCAGTTCTAGTAATTTTTTTTTTTTGCTGGAGTCTTTCAGATTTTCTACCCAGAGCATCATATTGTGTGTGAATAGTGAAAGTTTCACTTCTTCCTTGATGATTTGGATGCCTTTGATTTCTTGATTTTGTTGTCTGATTGTTGAGACTAAGACTTCCAGTACTATGTTAAATAGACTAGGACTTCCTGTCTTGTTCCTGACTGTCAAGGGAAAGGTCTTTGTTTTTCCCTATTGAGGATGATTTTTTTTTAATATGTTATTTATTCATGTGAGAGAGAGAGACAGTGTGATAGAGAGAACTTGAGCATGAGCAGGGGGGAGGGGCAGAGAGAGAGGGAGAAGCAGGCACCCCACTGAGCAGGTAGTCCAATGTGGGGTTTGCTCCCATGACCTCGAAATCATGACTCAAGCTGATGGCAGATGCTTAACCAGCTGAGACACCCAGGCACCCCTCCCCATTGAGGATGATATTAACTGTAGGTCTTTTTTTATAAGGCTTTATGATGTTGAGGTATATTTCCTTTAGCCCTACTTTGTTGAGGGTTTTTATCAAGAATAGATGCTGTACTTTGTCAAATGCTTTTTCTGCATCTATTGAGAGGATCATATGGTTCTTATCTTCTTTTATTAATGTGGTGTGTCATGTTGATCGATTTACGAATATTGAACCAAAACTGCAGCTCAGGAATAAATCTCACTTGATCTTGGTGAATAATTCTATTAATGTATTGTTGGATTCAATTTGCTAGTAACTGTTTCAGAATTTTTGCATCAGTGTTCATCAGGGATATTGGTCGGTAATTATCCTTTATAGTGGGGTCTTTGATTTTGAAATTAAGGTAATGCTGGCTTCATAGAAGGAGTTTGAGAGTTTTCTTTCCATTTCTATTTTTTGAAACAGCTTGAGAATAATAGGAATTAACTCTTTTTTAAATGTCTGTTATAATTCCCCTGGGAAGCCATCTGGGCCTGGACTTTTATTTGTTGGGAGATTTTTGATTAGTGATTCAATTTCTTTTCTGGTTATGTGCCTGTTCAAATTTTCCATTTCTTCCTGTTTCAGTTTTGGTAATTGGTATGCTTTTAGGAATTTATCCATTTCTTCCAAATTGTCCAGTTTGTTGACATAATTTTTCATAATCTTCTCTTGTAATTGCATTTCTGTGATGTTGGTCATTATCTCTCCTCTTTTATTCATGATTTTATTTATTTGGGTCCTTTCTCTTTTCTTTTTGATAAGTCTGTCTAGGGGTTTATCAATTTTGTTAATTCTTTCAAAGAGCCAGTTCTTAGTTTTATTGTTCTGTTTTACTGTGTTTTTGTTGTTGTTGTTGTTATTGTTGTTATTGTTCCTATATCACTTATTTCTGCTCTAATCTCTATTAATTTCCCCTCTTCTGCTGGCTTTAAGCTTTATTTGCTGTTCTTTTCTAGCTCCTTTAGTTGTAAGGTTAGGTTGTCTATTTGAGACTTTTCTTGCTTCCTGTGGTAGGCCTCTTTCTATATACTTCTCCCATAGAACCTCCTTTGCTTCATCCCAAAGGATTGGGACTGCCATGTTTTTGTTTTCATTTGTTTTCATGAATTTTTAAAAATTATTTCTTCTTTAATTTCCTGGTTAACCCATTCATTATTTTTTTTAAGATTTTATTTGTTTATTTGAGAGAGAGAGAGTGAGTGAGTGAGAGTACAAGCTGGGTGAAGAGGCAGAAGGAGAGGAAGCATTTAGTCCATTTACATTCAGAGTAATTATTGATAGATAAGAATTTAGTGCCATTGTATTACCTGTGAAGTCACTGTGGAGATTTTCTCTGTTACTTTCTAGCCTTTTTTGCTTTTGGTCTTTCTTTCCCACTCAGAGGGTCCCCTTTAAGGGAGGCTGGATGGCTCAGTTGTTAAGCATCTACCTTCAGCTCAGGTCATGATCCCGGGGTCCTGGGATTGAGTCCCACATCGGGCTCCCTGCTCAGCGGGGAGTCTGCTTCTCCCTCTCCTACTCCCCTGCATGTGTTCCCTCTCTGGCTTTGTGTCTCTCTGTGAAATAAACAAATAAATAAAATCGTAAAAAAAAAAGGGGTCCCCTTTAATATTTCTTGCAGGGCTGGTTTAATGGTCACAAAGTCATTTAGGTTTTATTTGTCTGGGAAGCTCTTTATCTCTCCTTTTATTCTCAATGACAGTCTTGCTGGATAGAATATTCTTGGCTGCATATTTTTCCCCTTCACCATGTTGAATATATCATGCCATTCTCTTCTGTCCTGCCAGGTTTCTGTGGATAGATCTGCGGTAAACCTAATTTGTTGTCCCTTGTAGGTTAGGGTTTCTTTCTCTTTGCAGCTTTCGGGATTCTTTCCTTACCTCTATATTTTGCAAATTTTACTCTGATAATGTCTTGGTGATTGCTGGCTTTTGTTAAATTTGATGGGTGTTCTCTGTGCTTCCTGAATTTGGATGATATTTCCTTCCCCAGATTAGGGAATTTTTCAGCTGTGATTTGCTAAAATAAACCTTCTGACCCCTTTTCCCTCTCTTCTTTTTCTGGGACTCCTATGATATCAATGTTATCACACTTTATGGAGTCACTGAGTTCCCTAAGTCTGCATTTGTGATCTAATACTTTTCTTTCCCACTTCTTTTCAGCTTCATTATTTTCCATAATTTTATCTTCTATATCATTGACTCATTCCTTTGCTTCATCCATCCTCATTGTTATGGCATCCATCAATTTTGCATCTCAGTTATAGCACTTTTTATTTCAGCCTGACTAGTTTTTCGTTCTTTTATCTCTGCAGTTAGGGATTCTCTAGTGTCTTCTATGCTTTTCTCAAGCCCAGCTAGTATCCTTATGATTGTTATTTTAAAATCTGGTTCAGACATCTTTCTTATATCTGTTTTGACTAAATCCCTGTTCATTATATCTTCCCATTCTTTCTTTTGGAGTGAATTTCTCTGTTTTGTCATTTTGTCTAGATCACTGGTTTTTGTTTGGTTTTGGGGTGTGTGTGTGTGTGTGTGTGTGTGTGTGTGTGTGTGTGTGTGTGTTAGGAAAGTCTATTATATTCCTGCTCCTGAGAGTAATGGCTATACTAAGAAGAGGTCCTATACTGTCTTGGGCCTGGTGCTTCAGGATGTGTTTCAGAGTGTGCACTCTTCTGTTGTGTTTTGGCTGCTCTTTTCTTCAGGTCAGTCCTCTGCAGAGTTTCTTCTTGCCTCCAGTGGGGAGTGTTCAGACCTTATCCACAGTCTGCCAAGTTTTAACTAGGTGTGTTTTGGTCTGCCGGTTAAAGGAGGCTAGATCCTATTTCCCCTAGAGCTGAGGCTTTGTAGCACTCTATGATCAGTAAACTTGGTGTGCTTGAGGGGTTTGTGCTGGTCCTCTGGGGGAAGGGCCTATTGCACTAGCTCTCAGGCCTACTTGCCCTAGTAAAGATGCACCTAGAGGGTGCTGAGGGGGTGGGATTGGTGTTAGTAGCTCCAGCTTCCACTAGGGGTGCTGTGATGCTCATTGAAGATGGTCAGTTCTGATGGGTGGAGGGGCAATGACATTGCCTGTTCTTTCCTCCCCAGGGCAGGGAGTTCACAACTGCTACTCTTCAAGAAACCCTCACAGAAGACTGAACAATTTCTTATGTTCCTGGCTTCTGTCAGAGTCCTGCCTTCACTCTGTGTCTGAGCTGTCTGCATGGAAGGTGGCACAGTACTCCTGTTTTATCTCAGGCGTGTGGTTGGGTTTCAAAATTCCAAATTTTAGCGATCCAATGCAGCACAGACCTCTTCTGATTCTCTAGGGGAGGATCTTGCCATGCTGTGGGTGGTGCCCGTTAGTCCTAGAAAAATAGTTGCACAATCACACAGTGGTTCACAGTTTATGTTAAAGCACAGCAAAAAGCCAGCACTAAGGTTTGCTGCCCTCAGCAAGTGTCTCTGTTCCTATGCTGATGAACAGGGCAGCACATTAGTGACTGCCAGCTCTTTTGTCTCTGGAAAGGCCATGCCTCCTCTCCTAAATGACCTCCAATAAGGGAAACTGTCTCTTTCAGGGTGACCCAAGGAATCCTCAGAGCATGCTGTCCCCTTCAGGGCCTCTGCCCTTCCCCCCACACAAGAACTATACCCACCAGGCTCCACCCAGTGGTGGTGCAATCTTCTAAAACTTCAAACTTTCAGCTCCCTACGTGTAAAAACTGGTGATAATTGGCCTTTCTTGTTTTCCTAGTCAATGGTTTCTGGGAAGTTTCTTTTGTTCAATCCCCTGCACACCACTTTCTTTCTGTTTCTCTATCTCTCTTTCTCCTCTCTTGGAGATCAAGGCTCATTTCCTTCTACAGCACCTGCGATTCTCTTTTCACTGGAATCATGTATCTGCACCTCCTATCTTCCACGATGTATTTTCTTCTCTCCCTTTGGTTCTGCAGTTTGTTCTCTCAGCATCCAGATTGATTTCTTGGGTATTCTGAATGATTTGATATTTATCTAGCTGTTTTTGAGAGACAAAACAAGCCCAGGATTCCCCTACTACTCTGCCATCTTAACTCCTCACTCCCCAATGGTTAGCATTTTCATTCTTTTAACTCTGTCTTTCAAGCCATCTTAATTTTTTTTTTATTATTGTAAAACAAATTGTGCCTTTGGTATCATAGCTAAGAAATCTCCCCATAATTCAAAATCATGAAGATTTTCCTCTGTGTATTTTCTAGAAGTTTTATAGCTTTAGATCTTACATTTAGGTCTTTCATTCATCTTGAGTTAATTTGTATATAGTGTGAAGTATGGATTAAAAATCCTATTTTTGCAATAATTATCCAATTGTTTGAGCATTTTTTTGTTGAAAAGACTAGCCTTGCTCATTGAATTGCTGTTTTACCTTTGACAAAAACCAGTGTCAAAGGTTTAAAGAAGACTGAAAGAGACTTCTGTGGGTCTGCTTCTGAGCACTCTATTCCACTGATCTATTTGTTTATCTTTTTTTTCCTAAGATTTTATTTATTTGACAGAGAAAGAGATCATGAGAATAGTAACACAAGCAGGGGGACTGGGAGAGGGAGAGGCAGGCTTCCTGCAGAGCAGCCAACCTGATGCAGGGCTTGATCCCAGGACCACGAGATCATGACCTGAGCTGAAGGCAGATGCTTAATGACAGAGCCAGCCAGGTGCCCCTGATTTATTTGTTTATCTTGATGTCAATATCACACTGTTTTGATTATTGTAGCTTTATAATATGTCTACAATTTAGGTTGTGTTACTCTAACTTTTTTCTGATTCAAAATTATTTGGTTATTTTGGAGATTTTAATTTCTCTGTGTTGACTGATTCTAAATTTTAGAATCAGCTTTTCAATTTCTAGAAAAATACCTTTTGGGATTTTGATTGGGAAATCTACGTATAGATAAATCTGGGGAATATTGACATCATAACAATATTTGGTCTTCTAATCTATGAAAAAGCTTTTCCCTACTTGTTTTAATTTCTTTCTTCAATGTTTTATAATTTTCAGTGTGTAGGTCATGGTTTGCCAGATTTATCCTTAAATATTTCATAGTTTTGAAGCTATTGTAAATGGTATTTTTAAATTCAATTTTAAGAATTTCATTATTATAAAAATAGGAAAATAGGTTTCATTTTATGTATTTCCTGGAAGATAATGCCAGAATGTGGTTATACAGGAAATTAGAACAAGAGATAAAATAATTTTACACACATATTTTTCTTCTACCCTCTGAGTTCTGAGCTGAGCCTTATAATATAAGACAGATTAACAAGAGAAAACCAAACAGAAGTTTAACATGTGTACCTCATGTATACATGGGAGTTATCCAGAAAAAGTAAGTCCCTGAATTGGTTTAGAATTCAGAATTAAATACCATCTTAAAAAGGAAAGGGGAAGGATTGCATAGGCCCCTTAGGGTAGAGTGAATATTTTTTAGGAAAGATGAACGGGTCCTTAGAACAGTGGATGAAAAATATGATAGCTGTGACAAAAGTTGTGTGCATGTGGTGTCACTATTAGTCTCCTGTCCTGTGATAAGAATTGGTGAAATTCCAGGGGGTTTATGACAACTGAATTCTTTATGGGGATCTGTCTTAAGGCAGATAAGGGGAGTTTGGGAAAGTTTTCCCTGCATTTTCTGTTTTTAAACTTCCTATACCTCAAAATAAACACTAAACCAAAGTGGCATATTTTGCTACCCTTCAACTTCAGTGTACCAAAATTTAGCCTGAACTGGAAAGCAGTCAGACATGTGAATAGTCAGTTTCATGGGGTAGAAAATTCTGCTGCTCTGGGGGTGGCCACGCAGTCATGAGTTCTTACATTGGGCAAAACCAAACGGGTCAATAGCAGCCATAATACTGAAAGATGAGTATGTCAGGAATAGGAACTGGAAAATAGGGAAGATATGACTGTGGTCAAACCTAAAATGAAAACGAAAGTATTGAGTACAGAAGTAATGATGTAAAACATGCATGCACGTGGGCAGAGTCTGAAAGGAAATTTGTGGCAAAATGGAAGTTATTTTACTTAGAATGTGGACAAATGTGATGTGATTATTTTTCTTGATTTTTAAGTGTAATAAATTTTATTATAATAGTTTTATTATAATGACAAAAATAATGATAATATTGTAAAAGTTGATTGTTTTACTAAATATTTTTTCACACTAAAAGTATTCACATATAAGGAAAAATTCTGATTATGTCTATGTCAGTAACTAACAAATGTCATTTGTGAAACAATAATTCTTCTGAAAAGTGGATTATTTTACATAACTCTACTTTAATTAGATACGTATCATGTATTCAGAATACAAAAAAATTAAGGTGCATTCCTAGAGAGAGGGGGGAAAAACAGCAACTAACAGTATAAATATCAAAATGATATTCTTAAGTATATTGAACATCCTCAAATTCTTTTCTCTAAAAGATGACTTCCCATCCCAAATTTATTTAGAGCAATGGATACCTGAGTAAATTTTATTAACTTTAGATTCCATTTCTGACCTTGATTTTCACTTTTATCTTCATTTATTCAAAATAATATTTGAAGGTCCAATTTTTTTAACCTAAATAAATAAAAATCGTGGAGTCACAGCTTTGGAATAAATATTCTGCAATTTTAAACACACTGGATTTGCTATTAGTATGTTAAAGTAATTCTAACATAAAATTAATGATATATTTTATAAGGAAAAGCACAATTTTTTTAGATATTATTTTAGCTAAGATTAAAAGTAATATGAACTTAATAATGACATTGGGAATATTAAATGATAAATATCTCAAATTTATATGAATTTAAATGTCATTCTGTACTTTTTTTTCTTTACATATTTCAATGTTAGTATGAAATAAACTGGTGAGAAAGAGAAAGAGCATTTTAATGTAAAATTAAGAGTAAAATATACTTAAAACATGCTATCATGTACAAAATTTTCAATATTCATCTTGCCAAGACTGACAGCAAAATGATTAATGATAAGAGACAGATGTGAAAATATTCAGAACTTTTATATTCAGCCAAGAGAAAAGTGAAAGTAGATTTTTTATGTCTATTATATTTTCAAGAGTGCTACAAATAGAATAGCAAAAAAAAAGAGAGACTATGAAAGAAAAAAGAAAAAAAAGAATTTTAAGAAATACAGTAAAATACAGAATTTTTTTTTCTTATTGCTAGAACGCTTGGAAGTTATAACCAAAGAGCTCTTGACCTCATGAACACCTCTATCTTTTATGAGAGCAAAAATATCTCAAGTGGCACAGTGCTTCTTTTTCCACCCTTGGCTTCATTAATTTAGATATATAGTAAGTGTTCTTTTTCAATGTTTTGTTTGGTCAAGTCAGAGTGATGGTAATAGCTGTAGGATCACGGGAAAATGATGAAGGATTGGTGAAAGTCAGGTACATTGGTGTCGGTATTGGCCTGTCAGTGGAGATGAATCAGGATACAGTAGCATTTTGCTTTAATTTAAAAAAAAAAAAAGGGAATTGTATCCTTGAAGCAACTAATTCCTCCTCCTTACTATTGAACTTATTCATTATTTTTTTAAGATTTTACTTATTTGTTTGACAGAGAAAGAGATAGCGAGAGCAGGAACACAAGCAGAGGGAGTGGGAGAGGGAGAAGCAGGCTTCCTGCTGAGCAGGGAGCCTAATGCGGGACTCAATCCCATGACCCTGGGATCATGACCTGAGCCAAAGGCAGACGCTTAATGACTGAGCCACCCAGGCGCCCCTGATGTTATTCATTATTAATGTATAATCATAGCTCAGGAAATTCTAGAAATTAAGTGTACATTTCAAACGTTTTTTAGTTAAGTGTACCTGGCATATTATTGCAGTGGAAAAATTCTTGCACCCTTCCCCCTCCCAAAATTAATAAAAATTTGGAAATGCATTATTGAGTAAGTACATCTTTTCATGCAAAAAATTAGATAGATAGCCAATCAGGATTAACCTGTTAATTTTAAGTAAAAAAATAGCAAGCAAAATAAACCTCCTTTCCCTCTTATCCCGCTCATGCTCTCTCTCTCTCTCTCTTGCTCACACTCTCTCTCAATAAATAAATAAAATCTTTCTTGACAGAGAGAAAGCACAAGCAAGAGGAGCATCATATCGAGCAGAGGGAGAGGGAGAAAGCAAGCTCCTCACTGAGCAAGGAGCCCGAGGCAGCGCCCGGACACAAGCAGGGGGATCAAGAGAGGGAGAAACAGGCTACCCGCTGAGCAGGGAGCCCGATGTAGGGCTCCATCCCAGGACCCCAGGATCATGACCTGAGTCAAAGGGAGATGCCTAACCGACTGAGCCACCCAGGTGCCCCAAATAAATAAAATCTTAAAAAAAAGTGTCAAGAATTTTTCATTGTTTCTGAAGCCAGTGGATTAAGATAGCTATATGAAATGGGAATTTTAAAACTGATATCAGGCTTCATAGGCCTGTTATATGCTAAAGATGTAACCTACAGTCATCTTTATTAAAAGTCAAATTACATGAAAAGTGAGAAGAGATTAATAGTTAATCACCCTGATAAAAATTATATCTTTGGCTTTATTTTACTTAAAAAGTGGAGTTCTGAAGATAAAATTAAATCATCTCATGTTTTACTTTAAAATTTGAAATTTTCCAAGTGCATGATGACATAAAGAAGGAAGAGTACTTTTTCTGGGAGCTGTTTTTAAAAGGTGCAAACCAATTTCTCAGAAGAGTAAATTATTTGACTAATAGTGGAGTGCTCTGCCAGGTTGAAATTGTGCTAATTAGTAATTACTTTTACCAATCTTATGTCATCTTAACTCCAAAATTCTAAAGCAGATTGAATCTAAAAAAAAGAAAAATGAATTGAATAAGAATGTACTCACCACTCATTTTAACTCTATTGGATTTGGAGTATTGATTTATGGCAATTCTGAGCAATTGCCCAATTTAAGGGAAATTATTTCAGATCATGTTCACTGTAATTTTAAAGTTACTGTCTTTCCTAGAGGTTACTATATCATTGATAACTGAAATTTTTCTCAGAGCTGTTCCATTGCAAATAAACAATTTGAGCTTCACTTTATTATTTATAATTCAATGACGCCAGGAACAATGAAAGAGATATTCATCTACTTGGCAGATTTCATAGAAACATGCATTTATGAAATACTGATTTTATATCTGCACTGCATAATAGCAATATGTACTCAAGAATAACCTGTTTGGAAGACTATTGTATTATAATCTCAGTTCTCTGGGGAGTTATTTAATCAAAATAGCTCTGCTTAAGTGCACTACAAGAGGAGACATGAAAAAAAATGTCAGAGGATCAAGGAGAGACAAAAGACTAGAAATTGTAATACTAAGAGTAATTTAGTGCTTTGAGGATTTTTTTTTTTTATAAAACTCGAGGTGGAAAAAGCTCAGTTAAGTCAGAAATATCATAGCTACCACTGAGATCTCAGTGAATGGTAAAATAAATTCCCATACCCATGAACAACTAAACACCCAGATAAAATGTGTTAAATCAAAATGGAAATGTAAGTCACACTGTGCTCCTTAACATTCAGTGTTAGTGAAACACTGATTAGTACCATATGATTATAAACAGCCATTTTGGATCTTATTCCTATCTTTTTAACTCTTCTTTGTACAACATAACTTCAAGTAGGCTTTCCAGTAAATATATGCTTAAATTGTACTAATGTTCATGATTTCCACCAATGAGTTAAACAACATAATGTCCTTGCATAATAAATCATGTATTAATATATACATTCTTACCTTACTGTGGAAATCAATGTTAATTACTCTATTAATAAGTATCGTGTGTTTAACCAACATGCCTAATTACTTTCAACTTTGATTACTGAGTTTAAAACAAGATAGGAGAAATAGAATGTTATGGTTTACTTTCTTTTATTTATTTTTGCATGCAAATTCATCATCACCTGTCTCCACTCTAAAGGCATCCTGTCAAAATATCCTCCAAACTAGCATTTCAAGTTTCTCTTCCTATAATTTCCTCCTGTAATCCAATACCCATGTTTTTCTTCCCTGTTGCTAAAGTTAATACCTTGGCATTATACAATTATTTATATTATCATTTTAATCTTTGTTAAAGCATTCCATTTTATAACATAGGCCCACACATGATCATCCTTGTAAAATTTGTAATCTACCTAAAAATAATCAAATATAACACTTTCTTAATCTTTTCTGTCTCCAGAATGAACTTTTATTACTGAACAACATATTCTTTTATTTATTTATTTATTTATTTATTTATTTATTTATTTATTTATTTAGAGAGAGTGCAGGAGCAAGAAAGAAGGGCAGAGAGAGAGAGGGAGAGAGAGAATCTTGAGCAGGCTCCATGCTCAGCACAGAGCCCAAGGTGGGGCTCAATCTCATGACTCTGAGATCATGACCTGAGCTGAAATCAAGAGTCAGACACTTATCTAACTGAGCTACCCAGGTGCCCTCTGAATAACATATTCCTACTCATACCTAAGGGAACTGCTAGTAGTAGGTGGGTTATAAACATAAATTCTGAATAAAATTTGACCCTGTATTTCTGGCAAGTTTTATTTGCCTGGTCTTCAGAAAATTGCTCTCTTCAATATATCCCATCATTGCTCCAGTTTCGAGAGCTACTTACCTTACATGTTAATCAGTGTGTAGCCACTTCTTCAACCAAACATGATTCAAACCTTACCTCAGAGTGATTATCCTACAACCATGGATGGCCGTTTTTATGACAAAATCCACTTAGCATTGATCTAACTCCTTTTAGATATACTTTCGCATTTCACTGTTTTAAGAAAGACTTAGCATTTAATTCAAAATGATTTCAAATGGTAGTGATAATAATATTAATAATGGATACCATTTTTTAGCATTTACTAATTTTCAGACTAATTTCCATTACTAATTTCCAATTGCTAAGTGGTCTGTATGAATTCATCGTATTTAATGCAGCAACACTAAGAAGTAAGGATAACTCTATTCATTTTTGACAGATCACATAGAACTGGGATCTCAATCATGTTTTAGAACATGAGAGCTGTCAACCTCCAGTAATAAATTAGAGTTCAACTCAAAGGTTATTCTCTTAGAGAGGTGTTCCCCAACCACCATATACAAATACCATCTCTGCCATTATCACAGCCTCTTTTCTTTTGGCACATGGTAGATACAATTTAGCTACTTTGGCCAATGAAATATGACCTAATTTTCTCTTTATGATTCCTGAGTAGGAGAGTTTAAGAACTAGTGTGTGGTTTGCTTAACCCTCATTTCCTTGCTACATTGGCAGCAATGTGTATGATGGTTCAGTATCCATCAGCTCCTAAAGTGAGAAGACATAAATCAGAACCCCTAACACGTGTGACAAATAAAATTTTATTATACTACTATGACGTTGGGATTCTTTTTAAAATAACAGAGGCTGGTTGTACTCCATTAATTCATGTATTCATTAATTCAGCAAACATTTTTGATCACTTAGTTTGTACTAGGAAATGTTTCAAGCACTAGGAACATTACAGTGAACAAACAAAAACCCATGTTTCTTTTGAAGTTTATTTTCAGGAAAAGAGACAGCTAATAAAGAAAAACAAACAAAAATATTTTTTTTAAATTGTTAATGGTGATAAAGTGCTATGGAAAGAAGCATGAAATTATAATAGGGAGTGATGGGGATTAAACTGGGTAGTCAATGAGTGAGGGTCTGACACAATGATATTTGACCAGAGAGCTCAAAGATAAAAGGAAATTTTGTACAGTTATTTCAAAAAGAACATTTTGGGGAAAAGTAACCACCTTATGTCACTATGGAGCAGTAAGTAGGCTTAAGGTAGAGGGGGCAGAGAGAAAGGGGAAGTGCAATGAAGGAAGAACCATAGAATCACAGGAGAGCAGAGGAGAGACTTAACTGTGGACAATTCATGATTGTTGAACAAATAAAAGAACAATCTCCATAATAACAGACTTCAAGTGTTCCACTTCTGCCAGGAACCAAAAGAAAAACTCACAGTTGGACTCACCAGGTCTATATCAAATGAATACAGATGCTATGAATATGTATTTGCATAGGCTTGGTATTTATATTCTCAGTGGCTCAAAATCTTAGTGAAAAAAAATAGTGGTATCTATAAAAATGTTTTTCTTTAATTATAACTTAAGCACTGACAATAAAGCACTATTGAGTAGAATGTTTTATTTGCAGGAGTATCTATATATTTCCAAATAGCTTCTGGAAATTATTTTTACAAAAATTTTCCAAGAAGAGTGAGATTATTGATAATCATTTTGTACAAATAATCAATGACTATTCTGAAAAGTAGCCAGCTGTGCTTTAAGATATTTCCTTCTTTGAATCTTTTTTTAAAAATTATTTATTTATTTATTTGAAAGAGAGAGAATGAAAGAGAGAAAGAGAAAGAGCATGAGAAGGGGGAGGGTCAGAGAGAGAAGCGGACTCCCCGCTGAGCAGGGACTCTGGGATCATGACCTGAGCTGAAGGCAATTGCTCAGCGAACTGTGCCACCCTGGAGCCCCTCCTATCACGAAACTTAACATCTTTGTTTCAGTTATCTAATATTGGGTAACAAATCATACAAAAAACTCAGTGTACTATTTGTTCACAATATGTGAATCAGCAATTTGGACTGAATTCAACTGAGTTTCTTTATTTATAAAGGAGTTCTCAGAGGGAATGCTCCTGATACTTCACATGCCCTCCTCTAGATGCTAGATTAGTCCTTTTTACATTATAGAAGCATTCAGAAGTTGTTGATGAGAAACAATTCTCCATGAATCCCTTGGCATTTATGGCCAGTTTTAAAATGTTTGTATAAGGAGATATAGCAAGACAATACTTTGCTATCAGAGAAGATTTTCTTACATTCCAGAGTAATAAATACCATGTCTTCTTTGGAATAAAATTTGGGCAAGTTTTTTAGCAGCACATTATGAAATTTAGGGTTTCCTAAACTTGGGGTTCCAAAAGTGGACACGAATTAGCTGTGTGCTCAGAATTCACCAAGGCCCATTTTGAATCATCCCTACAGAACTTGGGGGCAAGAGAGATCAATGAGAGCATGAAGTTCAAGTTGCCTGCTATACCAGAAGTTACAAACTGTGTATAATCATTTGGTCTGGTTGTATTCCCAATGACTAAATCTGTGTAAGTGTGGTAAGTCCACCTAGCACCTGCTAGCAGCTTACGGACTGCTTGATTGCAAGGCTTCCCAAAAAGCAGACTTGAAAGTAAAACAATGTCACTTTTGCTACATTCTATTGATCAAAGCATGTCCTAGGGCCATACCAGATTCAAGCAGTGAGCAACTAGACTCTACGTCTTGATGGGAGGAGTGACACACATCAGAAAAGGTATTCACCACATGTATAACCTCTTGTTCATAATTTTCTCTCTTTGAATCTGTGCTACAAACTCAGTTACTTAAATTTATATTTTATTCTACTAATTCTCTTCAGCTGTCTATAAACTCTGCTATGAGCAAATTCATTGAGATTTTTCAGCTTTTTACTGAAGTGTGGCAAACATACAAAAGTGTGCATAAATCACAAATATATACAGCTTGATGAATTTTCACAAATTACCAACAACCTTGTCACTAGACCCTAGATCAAGAAAAACATATTACCAGCATTCTCAAAACCCCCCTTATGCCACTACCTAGTCACTACGTACTTCCAAAGGATAAAGAATAATTTTGCTCGTTTTTGAAATTTATATAAATGGAATCATAACTATGTTTTATTTTGTGCTTTATGACTTTGTTTCAAATTATGTTTGTGAGAATCATCTATGTTGTGATTCAATCTACATTTTCTGGATTCAAGGCCATTATATCAGAAAACACTATCTAAAAGTTAAAATTTTTACAAATGCATATTTGAAATTTAAAATATGCTAATAAATAATTTATATCAAATAAGAACCCACACTTGAAATTGGAAAATATTTATAATTAAATATTTTATTTTATTTAATTAATTTATTAATTTATTTTTTTAAAGATTTTATTTCTTTATTTGACAGAGATACACAGCCAGAGAGGGAACACAAGCAGGGGGAGTGGGAGAGGGAGAAGCAGGCTTCCTGCCGAGCAGGGGGCCCAATGTGGGACTCGATCGCAGGACCCCAGGATCACGACCTGAGCCGAAGGCAGTTGCCCAACCAACTGAGCCACCCAGGTGCCCTATAATTAAATGTTTTAAAATTATTGCTTCTTATGAGAATGATGCTAAATTGTTATTATATGGGAATTTAAATGTGCTTAAATATAAGAAAATAAAAATAGCAAATTAAGTAGCTAAGCATCCAACTTGGTACTTAGTAAGATATTAATAAAATAAAACAAAACATTTGGTGGTTTCATCAGGCAAATGATTGCTAATCACAGAGGTACACAGAGGTGACTCTCGACCCTCTGAGACCAGATGGTCTCCTAGTCAACCCATACCTGTGTGAGCTTAAAAGAAAAAGTTTAAAATAGCTTATTGTTTTAAACATATGGATTTTGTGGTTGTTGGTTACAAAACATCATTGTATCAATAAATAACCATACAGAGTCCATTATAATAACATATTACAGATTTTTAAAGCATATGTTTGATAAGCACCAAAAAAAATCTTCTTAATTTTAAAAATTACGTTGATATAATTACAACCAATAATTACAACCAATAAATTTGGATAATTTACAAATGTTATTAGTAGTATTCTTTCATAGTTTTACTAAACTTTGTTTTCCCCAACCATTTAAAAATGAAAATGATTTTCTGCTTTTTAGTTTTTGCAAGTAGCACTGAAGATAGAAGCTTAGTGAAAGCTAATGTCAGTAAGGGGTGGATAGAATAGTACATTGGGGAGGGATGTGGGAATGGCTTCACATTTGTATAAACCATTGATGTTCTTTCTGTGAAATCAGAGTTGTTGTCTACATTTCATATAAATTTTGAATATTCAAATATTCTGAGAAAGAATATTAAGGATATCTTTGTCCTGTGCTGATTTTTTTCAAATAAACCTTTTGAATCTTGGAAAAATAAAAACGGTTTGGAGGCAAAAAAAAAAAAAAATAATAATAATAAAATAGAAATAAAATAGTTTTATTTTATTTTATGCAGAAATAAAATAATTCATGAAAATGCTTATTTTTAAAAAAGTAAGATGAAGAAATATTCAACTTAACTCAGGTTAAGTTAAAAATGTGATATCTGTAGTTAACAGTTAAGAATATTTATAGAGATCTCCTATTGTAGTTTAACTTAAAATCAAAAGTCCTAAGCAGTAGTAATGACGCTTTCGGAATTCGTTGCTGGGATACATAATTAGTATATATATGAAATATTTAACATCTCAAAGAGCTAATAGGAGTTTAAGAAATGGTGTCTTTGTGGTCAAAAGTAGTCAAAGGTACAAAAAAACACATAAACACAAAAAAACAAAACAAAACAAAAACCCAAATGGTGTCTTCATAGTTCTGTCTAAACTTCAGGGTCTCAAGAAAGTAAATTAGATGCCAAAAAATAGGCAGGTAGAAATATGACTATATTTGCCATTAAAACCAAAATGTAACATATGGCATGAAAATATAATTGACAGCATCTATGGGAAGAATTCAAAAATAAATTTACAAATGTGACCAACCTATTATGCAAACTGTTTATTGGTGATAACATAAACAAAAGAAAGATTAGATTCATAGATTAACATAGATTAACTAATCCTCCTGCATGAAATAGGGATATTCTCATTCACAAATCTAGGGCAGGTTTTCTAGGATCAGGACAAAGCTTTCTCCACTGGTCTTGACAAATACTAATAAGAACTTGTTTGCCAATCTCCAGTTTTTCCTCTGTCTAACACTGGCTATGATTGCTTCTTTTCAGGTGAGCAGGAGCAAAACCGAAAATGATAAAGATTGCTGTTGTTTTGGTTATATTCCAAGTACTACTTTCTTCAAAGTATATTATTTCTGGGATTAAAAATGAAGGTTGGATACATTTCAGGCAAAGATCAAGTATGTATGTCTGTGTACTGTGCCTCACTACACCTCTTTTTCCTTATTTGTAAATTAGGGTATTTGGTGAGACCCTACAAGTTTGTTACAAGCATCTATGAGAAAATGTATGTGAATAGGTTGGCACAATATCTGGCAAATAGGAAATAATGACAGAAAGTTACTTATTACAAATCATTCCTGATGAGAAGCATTCCTGGAGATATTATATCCCATCCAGTATATGTTGCTTTTTTTTTATAATCTTTTATTTATTTTTCTTCAGATTTATTTATTTATTTTAGAGAGTGAGAAAGAGAGAGCATGAGTGGGAGAGGCTGAGGGAGAGGGAGAGATAATTGCAAGCAGACTCTGAGCTAAGTGCAGAACCCAACATGGGGCTTGATTTCACTACCCTGAGATCATGACCTGAGCCAAAACCAAGAGTCAGATGCTTAACCGACTGAGCCACCCAGTCACCCCATATTATCTTTTGTTTTAAAAGATAACTTTTTCTTATCTTCATCTCTACCAGTCTTAGCAGCAGTCTTCTCTGAACCATTGTTTCCTATACAAAAATTACATTTTCTACTCCATCAAAAGAGAACTAAATCAAACTATTACTAGATTCATTTAATCAGCAAATACTTATTGTGCATTTAATGCATCATAGCACTCTATCAGAGAATACTCAGGTCGTGGGGATCAAAAGCATATTAATTTTCAGACTCTTTAATTTTTATCCACCCCATTATGCTCTAGATGACCAGTGCAACCATAATTTTATTCAAGACTGATCTAAGATGCTATTTTTCCATGTCTTGCTTGCCCACTGCAGGCCCACATTATCCCCCCCGCCGAACTCTCTCATAGCAGCTTATCTTTGCCACCATCATAACACATCTCATTTGCTATATGTGCAATGATTTCTAAAAGAAATGTTTAGTCCATTGTTCAAAATATATGATGAAAGATTGTGGAGAAAATATGGCCTTGGCACTTTACTAGTACAAGTTATAAGAGGAAAAAAGAGCAAAAGAAATCATTTTATTCACTTCAAGTAACAAATTAATGGTGTGCTAAATACACTAATGAGAAATGAATGGATACTGGGAAGTAGTAACGGTCTCTATCACCAAGGTGAAGATACCTTCTTGGAAAACAAAACATAGGTAAAAAATAAAACACCACTAGGTGTCACTGGGGAAGGCGAAGAAACAAAGAAGTTTAATGAAAAGTTAAGTTGAAGCCTTACCATAAGTGCATTATTTATGGAAAGATGCATAACAGCTTTTACAGAAAAGATAACATGACATCAACAGTTCCCAAGAAGAGCAAAGTAGAGAGAGAAAGGAATCTGGCTTCAATAAATCTGCAAGCAGCTGTTGAGATAAATCAAGCAAGAAGAACTCCAGCTGCTGGTTCTGTGAGCAGTGCCAAAGGTTTCACACTCCAGTATGCATCATAACTCCAGGAGTATACCAACATTTAAAATATGTAATGATGAGAAGCTGAGGTCAGAGTTAACAGAAAGAAAATGATATTCTAGTCCTTTGAGAGACATTTACATTAAATTTGGTATTTAGTTATAATATTTGTTGTGATTTTGTAACTTGGGGCAAATTACTTAAAAATCACTGCTCCCTTCAGTTGAATCTTTTATACAATGAGAAAAGGAATATAGCACCTGCCTATTTACAGGTTGTGAGTATAAGAGCATGTATTCTATACAATATAAATTACTCTTCTAGAAATAATATTATTATTAGTTTTGCTCATTATTACATATATATATTTAGAAGAGAAGAATTGACTATTTTCAATTGTTATTTCAATAAAGAAGGATTTCTTTTTGGAAAACAATTCATGTTTTGAATCATAAAAGTCATAATCTTAGAACTCACATAGTTGGAGTCATTTAGAATTCATCACCCACCACTGTTTCTCTCTACTTTCTGGAAGCTTGTTTCCTTGGCTATTGTTAACAAAAAAGGTGGGGGGGGGGATTTGGGATGGAATAAATTTGCCAGTTTAACAAAATAGGATTTTTATGCAATATATCAGTAAATTCCTGTATTAAGGAGGCCTTTCTGCCCAGAATATTCATTCCATTTTCAAATAATTTAGTGATATTTTCCTCAAAATAAGCATCACTTCTTTTCTAAGATGTACCGAAAGTTCAAAAGTCATCTTCTCCTTTATCCCAATCTGGGAATAAGCCAGATACAACCACTCTGAAGTTGCTTTTGTGGTTTTTTAATCATAAATGACCAGACTATAGCCTTGGATGCTTTGTGTTGCAAGTTTTGTCATTATGTATAAATATCAACAGAGTAAGACCATGATCTCAGGCTCTAGTATGTGCTACACACGTGTTGAGTAAGATGACCTGATGATTTCATCCCTTCATTTGACAGGAGGAAGAAATAGAGTTTTCATGAATTACTCAGCAACAAAAGTACTGTGGAAACATATACTTACATAAATTATCATTTATCTCCATCAGGGGCTACTTTAAAGACTCCTTCGAAACTACCCTGAGTTGTTTTTAAGAAACAATCAAAAATGCAATCGTGTCAGTTTTGTTCATAAATACTCAAAAAATCTTCTTGGACTTACAGAATCTAACTTCAATTCATCAACCAAACTGTATCTACATCATTCATTCATTCATGAATTCATGCATTTATTCATTCATTTAATACACATTTATTGAGAAGCAGGAAGCACTGAGATAACTGACAGGAATAGAGTAAATGATATAGAAACATTCCCTGCCTTCAGGGCAGTTAAAACTTAGCAAATGAGAAAGACCTTATGCAGATCACAACTATGTCATCACACAAATGATTAGCTGGTGTCCAGCTTTCTCCTACACACACCCTCAGCACCAACCATCGACTCTTCCCACACAGACCTCCACCTTTGCCATTCTTGCCCATTTGTGTCATATGGTCTTCTTGCATTTGGTGTGTTGTGTTTTTCCTTCTTGAATATCTTAGTTCCCTTCTTTCTCTGGGAACCTCCTTCTCATTCATACTACTCAATTATTACCTTTCTGGAAGCTTCTCTACCAGAGCAGATTGTTTGTTCTGAGGCCTCAGGGCATTACATATCTTGGGTATTGTGTTATTTTGGAACCAGCTTTTAACAAGTGTGTTCTGTTCACTGCTTAAGAGCAAAGTTCTAACATGCATGGGTTTGAGTCTTGTTTGTGCTAGTTTTTCACTGTGCCCTTGAACAAATAATTTAACTTCTCTCATAATCAGTTTCTTTAAGGTTAAAATGTGGTTATAATAGCATTTGCATCTACATGTTGGAACAAGGGAATAAGTTAGTACCTGTAACATATTTCAAAAGAACTTAGATAATATTAAATGCTTCATTATCATCTTTTGATATTATTATTAGGCCTAATTTCCTGGCTGACAGTAGTTCTCAGTAAATGTATATTGAAAATGTGAAAATATGACTCTGTCTACTGAACTTTAAATAAATTTAAAAAAAAAAACACAACAAGAACTAGAAACTAAGTTATGTAGGACTATCTACCCAAATATAAACAAGTATCCAATGAGAACCAATATTATTTTAATAAACTGGCTTTACAATTCTAACCATATCCAATGATGAAAAATGCTACAGATAATTAAATTTTTATATTGCATTCATTTGTCTTAAGTTGACTTGGGTAGTTTTAATAAGGTAACCTTTTACGGTTTCTTTCAAATTACTTTTCCCTCACTATTTGGTTAGGAGTCTAATGAAGCAACACAATACTGTTTCAGTTTTTCTATTCCTCAAGGGACAATTCATTTAATCATTGGAACACTTGAAACTTCACAGTGGTACAAACAAAGAATTATGTAGTATAGCTTTAAAAAACACCAAAAATTTTACCCAAAGAAAAAGAAAACGATGTGCAAAATGAATTTAAGAAATTACCCTCCTACTCAAATATTACTACAGGTGCAACAAGATTAAACACATAAATAAATAAATAAAAGGAAAGAAAAAAATGATGCTGCCATTCCAAAAATGCATATTTCTGTTTTGGTGGTCAAAACAAAACAAAACACTATGATAGCAGGTATGCATCTAAACTGATGCTGCAGAGTCTCATTCTGGAGGGCAGTTGGCACCTAAGAAAGAAATGATTGCCGATTGCAATGTCACTGGTCATATATAATGCATCTGGCCCCCTGAGGGATGATTTGCACACTTGGTTGGAAATTACCACCTCTACCTTGAGCATTTTCCAACATCTAATATCAGGTTTCAAAGTCACATACTTATGGATTGCATTGTTCAGATTCTGGATTACTAAGGCATGGATCTGAAAGAGATAGAATACTACCAGGTTTTAAATAGTAATCTTTGCATTGTTATATTTTAAAAAAATGAAATAAAACCCAAATATGAACAATTTAAAGAATTTTGGTGGAAGCCAAATAATCTTTAAATGAATCCAGTCATTTATAAAGTTGAAAAGCAGTTTCAAGTAAGTGGATAGAATAATGTACTGTGATAGCTTCATCAACATCTTCAAAAAATAAATTGATGAATTGAGGACTGAAGTAAAACATTAATTAACCATGAGGCAAAGAAACTTTTGAGATTACATCTATAGAAAATGAAACATAATATAGGATATGCCAATCAATATTAAGAATCCTTTAGTATTATTTCAGGAAGATTATAAGCAGCTTAACATATATGATGGTTACATGACACCATTTTTTTCAAGAATTAACAATCATCAACATCAAGGACTATGCAAAAGAACTACCACATCTCATTCTCTGATGCCTAAGGCTGATGGCTCACAGCCTTTTATACTGACATCCACACTGAGGTTCTACCTTCCACCTACCAAGTGAAGTCAGAGAAAAAATAATACCAATTATTACAATGCAGACAAGATTGGTCTGCACACTTGGCAGGTGCAGTTCTAGTCAACATTATCATCACGCATTATCCCTGCCTCAGCACCAGCATACCCATCTTAGCAGAATCACCATTTCCTATACACTATGTGGCTTACACACCAGAAATTTATTTTCTCACAGTTCTAGAGTCTAGAAGGCTAAAATCAGAGTGCAAGAGTGTTGGGTTCTGGTGAGAACACTCTTTCTCGCTTCCAGAAGTCCACCTTTACTCTGTGTCCTCACAGGTTAGAGAGAGATAAAGAACACACTCTCAGGGCACTTGTGTGGCTCAGTTGTTAAGTGTTTGCCTTTGGAATCAAGCCCGGCATTGGGCTCCCTTCTCAGCAGGAAGCCTGCTTCTCCTTCTCCAACTCCCCCTGCTTGTGTTCCTTCTCTCGCTATATATCTCTGTCAAATAAGTAAATAAAATCTTTAAAAAAAATAAAGTACATTACATTTATTAAAAAAAATAACACACTCTCTGGTGTCTCTTTTTTCATAAGGATATTAGTCCTATCATTAGGGCCTCATTCTCATGACCTCCTCTCAAACCAAATACGACCCAAAGCCCTACCTCCAATAACTATCATAATTGGAATTAAGGCTTCAAACTAATTTGAGATTTTCACATTCAGTCCATAACATAATCCTAAATGTTCAGGTTTGCTGTTTTCCTTTCTCACTCTTTAGTATTTCTATAAAAAAGTCACACCATTACATTTTCATACATGAAAATTATTGAACATGAACTGTGTATGACCAAAGAGGTCATTAGAAATTTGGAAAGTCAAGGTTCTTACCCCACAATATCAAGAATACAACAAATTGTGAATACTGATAAAGCAGAGGGAGGTATAAGACCATAAATGCAGAAACCCAGATCCTTTCTTGCCACGTTAGGGCATTCTCTGGACTCTAGTCAACATAAAAGATAGCTAAGCTCAAGTTCTGATCACATCAGTTGTACAGAAGGGAGTTGTTTGAGTCATGAATTATCTTTATTTATATTCTGATAGGTACATTGCTTAGATGACATTTTCCACATAAAGCCATAGGTAAATTCAGTAAGTGAAACTTGAAACCTTTGATCATTGTGTGTAGTTGAGTGAAGTTGAAAAATATGACATGATCATGCATTTTCTAGTGTTTTGTACCTCCCAATGTAGCAGAAGTTTTGCTTTCTAACATCAGTGTTTCTAGCAAATTTACTTTTTCTCCATAAATCCATAGATTTGTTGTTTGGTTATAGTCAGGGGTTGGCAATTTTTTTTCTGTAAAGAGTCAGATGGTAAATATTTTAGACTTTGTGGGCCACATATAGTCTCTGTTAAACTTTGTATTCTATTTTTACAACACTTAAAAAAGGTAAAAAACATTCTTAACTCATAGGTCATAGTTTGCTGGCCCTTACATAGGCAATTGTAGACAGATCAGATATATCCTGCTAAAAGCATGTTATAGATAAGGACTCTTCTGCAGGAAAATACCATTAGGTCATTTGTCCAGTATATTGTATATATTTTTTATTTTCTGTATATTATGAAGTTTTGACATCTTAAAAAACTTTCTGGCTGGGAGAGACTGTCCCTTCTGAGTAGCCTATTCTTAGAAATGGCAAGGAACTCAACCTGGAGAATACCTTTGATATGCAAACTAACCAATCCAGATTCATACCTCCTATGTTGGTTTATGTACCCCGGAAGGCAAAATCCTTCTGCCTTAATCATCCCAGGGCCAGATACCAGGCACCTAGAGAGGGGTACCAGCCCCATCGCCTAAAACCAGCTGAAATTATTCCAAGTACTCAGTCCTAAACTATTTACCTTGCCTTGCTTTGTCTTTCTTGTAGAAACCCAATGAAGTTCAAAGTCTTTGTGCTCCCCTCACTCCTGCTTCTGCTTCCTGATCAAAACCTGGTGTTCCTCCTTTGACTTTGTGTGCTGAGCCATGCCTCTCATTTCTTTGTGAACTATAAGTATCATTAAACTTTTCTTCCAATAGCATCAAACTCTGTGTGTGGTCACTCAGTCATCTTTATAAATCAAGACCTGGGTACAACACACTAAGAGGTCTGATTTCAGCATGTTTACAAGGAGATTTGATGGGGTTACCTGCCTTCTTCCATTCCAAGGAACGTCACCCAGTAAAGGAAGGGAATGGTTTGAAGTCTGTTGCTAAACATTTCCTTTCCAGTATAGTGTTCTACACTTCATATACTTTAACGTGCATAGTACTAATATGTATTTTAAAAATCAAATTATAAATACAATGCTTGTATTGTTTTGTTAATGATTTTAGTCTGATTCTTTTTCTCTTAAGTCTAAAGCTATATTTACTTCAAGTTTATTTTTATTACATAAATTCTCTATGTTTAGAGCTTATGGGTCAAGTGGAGAGTCTACACAAATAGACTAAGTACTTTCACAATGGTGTACATCTAACCTCTTGGTAGTTTTTGTACAAAAACAAAGCTGACTGACACAACCTGCATGGTTCACCAATGTACAATGGAGTATAGAATTTAAGAACATGGAATCTGGAAACTGATGTGCCTTGTTTTTAATCCGATCTCTGTTATTAAACAATATTTGAGATTTTGGTCGAATACTTCATTGTTTTAAGTTTATTTCCTTCATATATCACATAGAAATACAACTTTTTCTAGAGTTATGATTAAATAAGATAATCCATGTAATTCACTTCACACACTGCCTGAAACATTAGGAACAATCAATCAAGTAAGGTTGCTGTTGTTCCAGCCCTAGTACTTGTCCACTGCCCAGGAGCTTCTGTCTCTCATCCAAAAATAGAGATCTTACAATGGACAAGGGTTTTCCTCTATTTTATTTAATCTTCTGTTGGCAATATTTCTGGCAAAACACTTAGGTTAGAGAGCAAAACTCTTCTGCTACCTTGGGAGGTACAAAACACTTAAAAATGCATGATCATGTTACATTTTTCAACTTGACTCTACTACACAAGTTGATCAGGGGTTTCAAGTTTTACTTACTGAGTTCACCTTTGTATCCAACCTCAGTTGAAGTTAACACCATCCTTTTGCTGCGTTGGCCACTGATGAAACAAAGTCCATTCTGGCATTCTTCCCAGGTATATCTGCTATAGTTCAAGGCCAAAACTGCACTCCTTAAACCACCTGACACTCTTAATAAGGGTTGTTTCTCTTTGCCTGGGTCTCTCACTGAGAAAATCCCTTAAACTGCCTTCTTACTGGCCCAAAGTCCAGTCCAGTTCAAAACAGGTTTCTCTCCTTTCATACCTCTTCTTTAGTTTCATTTATTTTGTCATAGAAAATGTTTCTTCTAAGGAGGTACTTGCATATTTCAAGTCAATGTGGCTGACTTAAAGGAAGAGCAGCTACCTTTTCAACTTTTCAATTATCTTTTTTATTGTGACCTTTGAATCCATGTCCATTTACACATCCATATTCCAGTAGATTGTAGGACTGTTAGGGCATCTACAGATTTTAGCTGATTTTAATATCATGGTTATATGTTATACGTTTATATTAATGTAGTTTTGTCCCATAGTCTCAAAGTGTCAAAACACATCCAAGAGCTTTCATAACATAAATAAGGGGTATGGAAGATAGCTTGCTTAGCATTGGGGTGTGGGGGAGAAGCTATATAAATATAGCTCCAAAATTTATATAAAATATAAATATAAATATAATTACTCAATGTTCTCTCCTATTAGCACTGATTTCATTGATTTCAGTTTCCTCTTAGGCTCTGGATTACAAAGAAATCCCTCTCTCCATCACCTCCTTTCACTCCAAATATACAATGGACTCTATATGAGAGGACAAGATCAAAAGGGGAACAATGTCCAATGCTTTTAAAATTAACCACCCCGTCTCAACTGGTGTCTGCGGTTCCAAAAATTTTCAGAGACCCCAGCCCTACTAATGACAGAACATTTTTGATGTAGATCTCTTCTATCACTCTTGGCTAATGGCTAAATTGTGCCAACTCAGTCTCAGTTTTGATGCTGTAATACCATGGACAATCTCTCCTTTGATATATCATGACATTCAAAGTTAATCTCTTGTCTTTTCATTGGGCCCCCATGAGTTGCAAAGTATCAAGTGGGTGCCATGGCATTGGAATGTTCCAATCTCCCAAAGGTAATGATCCTTTGCTGACAATTTTTTCCTTCTTAATTAGGGTGTTAGAAACATGTATCAGTGAGTTCTCTGAATCTAGAGAGAGAACATTATTATATTCTTCAAATGAAGTCCTAATGATTTCCATTCCTTCTTAAATTTGGGAAGTAAGGAAAGGAGCAGTGTTTCAATGTATTTTCTCTATTTTCTCTCAAAATTGAGATAATAGTAAGAAAAATTATAAACTTTCTGCCTATGACACTATGTCAGCCACTTTATCTCTTCCTCATTTATCATATTTGTGTGTGTGTGTCTAAATAAATCTTTTTTTTTAAAGATTTTATTTATTTATTCATGAGAGACAGAGAGAGAGAGGCAGAGGCAGAGGAAGAGGGAGAAGCAGGCTCCCCGCAGAGCAGGGAGCCCAATGCGGGACTCGATCCCAGGACCCTGGGATCATGACCTGAGCCAAAGCAGACGCTAACTGACTGAGCCACCCAGGTGTCCCTTGTGTATGTGTGTCTATAGTAAAAGATATGATGGCAATCATAATTTTTTTTTTTCTCCTGTCTTCCTTTCTAGAGCAGCTGGTCAGGCCAAAGTGTAGTCATTCATGTTGTCTTCACAAGGTTCTAGGGTAGATTAAATTTTGATTTGGCTATTTGGTCCCAAGAACCATGTAGTGAAGTATTATGGTTGAAATAATACTTGAAACACTCTGACATTTTCTATAACAATTAGCCCCATTTTGATCTGGAATTATTCTACTGGTATTCATACTCATGAGTATTAGAAACATGCCGAGCATTGTAAAAATTATATAAAATAAATGACTTCACAATGTGCATTTAACTCTGAAACAGAAAGTTTGGTATCTGTTTATTATAGTTTGGCATGCTTTGTACCTCTAGGAGGAACAATATGAAATAAATGAGCCAGAGAGGCAATAAGATGCTCGCTTTGGCCTACACTAAAGCAAGAAGAAAGCACACACACCATTAATCACTGCTAATGTTATAATGAATAAATTTTTAAAAATTAAAAATTAAAGAAACTATGTCTAAATATATTAAGTGGAAAATAGGTAATCATTTGCAGATAAAAAGTCTTTACAATCCTCATACAGAATGATTATGATTATCTTCACTTATTTAAACATTTATGGAGCACCCACTATGTGCCAGGCACTGTGCTAAGAACTGGGGATAAAGTAACAGGAGCAAAAGTCATCTTAATATTCAAAGTGCAGCAATGTATGTTTCAAATAAAATATTAAATATCCGTTTAATGTTCCCCCTTTAAAGTAAGAGATGACAGAGATAAGAAATGACTGCTCAAATCCGTGTTTTGAATTCTGTCCTTGGATGACTGAAGCATACTAATACTGGGATTTCTTTTATGTACCGTGAGTTTAACTAAGTAGAAGTGTTTCATGGATGTGTAATACTACGCAACTATTTAAAATCAAAGGAGTTTGTGTTGGGCTATTTATATTTCTAATCAAAGCTTTGATCCTGCTGAGTCTAATTTTATTTGGAATCCCTAAAAAGACTCCTTAGAATAGTTTATCTGTGTCATGTAGTCATGAGTTCCTACTACATTATAAATCATTTAAAATTTTAGATTCACCTTCTAATGGGAAATTTTCAGCATAAAAGCCACAGCACTCAAATTATTGCTGTGAATACCAAATTATTCATATTACCATATTCATATCAATAAATTATCTTATTTTTCTACCCAAATCAATTTCAATTAATCTCTCGTCAGGGCAATCAGAACTGTTTTGTCATTCTAGAATTAGAAGATTTTCCAGTGTGTTCTCCATTTCTACTATATTTTCATCATCCTTACATTTAACCTTCCTTTGAAATATATTTATAGCAGAACAGGTTAGGGAACAGTTGAGGAAATCAAGCAGTTTTGATATGAAATAGTATGTCTAATTCAAGGAAAGAATTTTTGATGAACCAAATGCTCATTTACAACCTTCTAATAAGTGTTTTGCACCAATTCTGCTTATCTCTTGCAAGCAATTAAGTAATTTCCTACATTGCTTTCTTTAAAGCAGAGTTTTCTAACCATGGTACTACTATGTTTTAGCCCAGACACGTTTTATAGTAAAGGACAATTTTGTGCATTATAGAATGCTTAGCAGTATTCCTGGCCTCCACTAGGTGACAATAGCTCCTGCCCAGTTATAGCATTCAAAACTGTCTCCAGACATTGCCAAATGTCCCCTACAGAACAAAATCACCACTGGTTGTATTACAAAGAAATATAATAAAATATAGTATAAAGAAAATAAAACAAAAAAGATTATTTGAGCATTCGGGATATTTTGAATGAATATCCATTGTATGGTAACCATTGAGAAAGATACTAAGATGCATAAGATTTAGACTGCAGATAATTTTTTATCTTAGTAGTAGACAAGATTCCCTCCAAAATTGAATATATTAATAGTAATTTTCAAGTTATTTACAATTATATTTCATAGAAATTTTCTATTCTTACTAATTTTCTTTTCTAACATGCTTATTATTTTATTTTTAGGTGTTTTTTTTTTACATAATTAAGAAACCCAGAAATTTCTTTTTTTTTTAAGATTTTATTTATTTATTCATGAGAGACAGAGGAGGAGAGAGAGAGAAGCAGAGGGAGAAGCAGGCTCCCAAGGAGCAGGGAGCCCAATGCGGGACTCAATCCCAGGACCCTGGGATCATGATCTGAGCTGAAGGCAGATGCTTAACCATCTGAGCCACCTAGGCGCCCAAAACCCAGAAATTTCTTGATGTTATGGTAGGTGAGGTCAGTATAATTATCTCTTTTGATTTTTAAATTTTTTATCCAAAAAAGTAATATTCACTGTATCCTTAAAACTCCCGGTATAGTATCTGTCCTTCAGACATGGGGTTCTTATTCCCATGGAAGATAGTGTAGAGCTATCTACTTAGAACATGGGAACTTAGATTAGAGTCCATGGAGACTTAAGTTTCTGACTTTGGTTCCAGGGATTCTTTAGATGTGTTCAGCATATGATCCAAAATACTTCTAAAATTACACATGCATTCTATTATTGTTCAATATTAGAATTAAGGAGATGGCATGCTCAAAGACACCACAGCTTTTATTTTTTTATTTTTATTTTTTTTTTAAAGATTTTATTTATTTATTTGGCAGAGAGATACGGAGAGAGAACAAGTAGGCAGAGAGGCAGGCAGAGGGAGAGGGAGAAGCAGGCTTCCCGCTGAGCAGGGAGCCCGATGCGGGGCTCGATCCTGGGACCCTGGGATCATGACCCGAGGCGAAGGCAGCCGCTTAACCAACTGAGCCACCCAGGCGCCCCACACCACAGCTTTTAATAGTATCATTTCATGTCTTCTGTTTCCATTAATCTTTGGAGGAAGAATAAGTCTAAATATATCTGAATATTACTGGTGCAAGATTTTCTTAAGTCACTTAACATCACATTGAATATTTTTTCTGTGTTATTTTATGACACTATAATCTCTTTGGGTATTAAATATATTCTATACAGAAATGCCTATATGTATGTATATACCATATAAATTATTATATTCCATGTTAATACAACTATTTATGTAAAGTTTACTATATATAATAAAATCATACAAGTAGAGTTTTTCAGATAATTTGCAAGGAGAATACTATTTTTTTTGAAATTTTATAAAGAAAGTTACCTATCCTCACCTTTCTTACATAATTTTCTTTCTACAAGAGTTGGTTTTAATTTGTCAATATGTAGAATTCTGACTGGTTATCAGGGTTACTTTACAGAAGCAATTGCTTACCATGAAGAAAGAATCATGGTGATATCTAGAAAATCAAGTAAAATGTTTTAAAAAATGACAGTACGATAATTTACAAGCATACTTTTTAAATTAGGGCATTTCCATCTTGATTTTACACTCATTGCCAATCATTGGAAGAGCATAAAAATACCCTATTTTTGTGAAAATGCCTGCATTGAGCTCAGGGAGTGATACACACTTAACCTGTTCTCATGAAAATGTCTTCAGGCTGTGATTTGATTAGCTTATGATCCTTTTAGTGTCCATGTACCAAATGCAAATTAAAGATATAAATGTATTTGGTATGAATCTAGAATTGATATGGGACTCAACTGGCATATCTATATCTCGTTATTGCTGAATTTCTTTGTACTAATACAGACTGAAAAGATATCCTGAAATACAATGTAGTTAAAGGATAACCTATTACTTTATCTGGTATTGGGCACTATAGTTTATTGTCACATCATCAAAATCATGAATTTTAAAACCAAATTTTACTTTGGTGGCCATCTACTTGATCTAAATCCCTTGTTACATTGGCCAAATCAGAGTAAGTATTGCATTAGTTTTCTATCACTGTGTAAAAATTGCCACAAAGTTAGTGACTTTAGAAAACACATATTTATTATCTCACAGTTTCTGTGGATCAGCATTCTGGGCATGGGTTAGCTGGGTCATTTGATAAAGGTTGCATCGGGCTGCAAGTAAGGTGTCAGCTGGGGCTGCAATTTTGTCTGTGGCTCAGGGTTCTCTTCCAAGTTTACATGGTTATTGCCAAAGTTCAGCTCCTTGTAGTTACAGAGCTGGGGCCCTCAGGTTATAGAGGTGGTCCACCATTCCCTAATATGTGGTCCTCTCTACTTCATGGCACTTAGCTTCTTCAAGGCCTTCAGGTAGTTAAATTGGAGTCTTATATAATGTAACATAATCATGTGAGATTCATCCTATCACATTTGTCATATTTGATAGGTTAAGAAGCCACTCATACTCCAGTAGAGCAAATCATGACCCATTGGGCATAACCTTAGGGCATGTCTTCTGTAGTCCTCCCTCAGATCCCCAGAGATTTACATCCCTCATACATGCAAAATATATTCAGTCCTTTCCAAATTTCCCAAAAGTTTCATACCATATCAGCATCTATTTATTGTGTAGGATCTCATCACATAGATCCAATACAGGTGGAGATGAGGCTTCTGAATGTAATCCATTAAGTACATCTCCTGCAGCAAAATTCCCTCCATCTGTGACTTGGAAACTAAAGAAACAAGATGACTATCCCCAACAAACCTGACATGCAATGGTAGAATGGGTTTAGGTTAAAAGCATTCTATATTCCAGGTAGAAGAACGAAAGAGAGTCAGTCTTCATGACTGTCTGACTTTCAGAACATCTTCATGATGTTCTGAAACCTAGTCTGGCAAAGGTGGAGGAGTTTCTTAAGTTGCAAGGTGTCAGAGTAGTTCTCAATGGTTCTAGGTTTCACCTTATGGGAATTTGATCTTCCCTTCTTACTCATTCTTTCTTTTTCATGGAAAGTAATGCATGGTTGCCACTGAATAATTTTATAAACTTTCTTCATGTCAGTAGAATTATGGAATCCATTTTAATTTGTATCTTTCTGTCCTTTTTAGTCCAAATTGGCAGTGTTTCTGCTGAAACAATGTTCACAAGTGTATTTTGGATCTTACATGGATTTTATTAGCTTTTATTTCATTAGATAAATACAACCTTCACATATCCTTTCTTCAATATATATATATTTTTTTCACCTGGACCTTCTACTGAGATGGTTCGGGGAGAGTACTCTCAAGTATTCTAGAGCCCCAAGGTTTGACTGATAGGTTCAAGGAGGCATACCCTTAGTCTATTAAAATAGCCCTTTGTGTCTCTAAATATTCTGACCTTGAACTTTTGATTTTATAAGGTTCTGCAAGAGGTGGTATAATCACCCTTTTGGCCTTTTCTCTACAGCATGGTATCTTGATGATAAATCTCTTAATTTTGTATCTTTTGCCCTTTGGAGAAGCTGATTTTTTCAAAATCATCAAGTTCTCAAACTCTTTGGTTTACAAATTATATTCTTAATTGATCTCTCTCTTCTAGCATTTTACTGTTTCTTCCTTAAAATAAATATTTGTCTTCTATAGGTTCAGAACTAAGATTGCTGAAAAAGAAATCCCAAATCACATTCAGCAAGTGGCTTAATTAAAATTCAATTGAATATTTAACCTCACAAGGTGTCTGTTGCTAAACTGATGGCATTTATTGGAAAGAAACGTGATTCTAAAAATTGGAATGGGGCAAATGAAAAGATCCTGATGAAACAGGGGATATAATAAACCCCAAACTCTGATGAATCTTTGCAAATAGAATTAGCTGCCCCACTTCTGAATTATTAAATCTGCTTTCCCCAAGTAAATTGAAATGGTCTCTCAAGAGGTTGTTACCTTACAAGACGCTGCTGATTCTCTTCAGGATCCACCAACACCTCTCTTTCCTTCTAGACCTATAACTAAACACAACTACAAGTAGGTCCCTGAAGGTGAGGTGCAACATGTTACCCATGAGAGAGTGTGTTACACTCCAAGAAACTACATGATTTTTTTCCTAAATTATACTGATAAAAACCTTGGCAATATGTGTGCAAATAGATATTGAAGATGTGGGACATAAAGTTGGATCAGGCTGAATTTTTTGATATGGGCCCACTGAGCAGAGATTCTGGATTTAATGTTGCAATTTGACTGGATAAAATACTCTAATGATTGGTTTGTTTGGTTGACTTGAAATGGACCAAAATGTGGCCAAATTAAATCAAGTTAAATTGTCAAAACTGCCTTTGTATACTATAGTGGATGAGATACAAAAGCTTAGGGAGATTGCAATGTTAAGGTGAATTTATTAATTATTTAAGGGCCTGGAGAACATATGTTCTAGCATGACTGAGGAAAAAATTTGTGAGGGGAACCCCAGAATCCTTGAGGAGCTCTGTGATCACTTTTATGTGAATGCTAGAAATTTCAGTGGGAACTCCTGTCACTGAACTGGTAAATCTGAATGCAATGGGAATACTTGGATCCCTGAATGTCAGGGGCCAAGTGGCAGCACTTAGTCCCCAGAGGCAAGGTAGGCATGAGTACCATAATAGACAGCAGGATAAAACCAGAATCAGAATAGTCTGACTCACAGAGACCTGTGGTGTTGGCTAGTTGATCATGGTGTTTCTAGAAGTGAAATAGATGGAAATTAGCTCTAGGACAAGTGAACAAAAATCTAACCTGAATCATAAAAACAGAGTCATGACCCTTCAATCAATTCCCAGACTTGAGCTAATTTATAGAATCCCCTTGATAAAAGGGGAGGCCAAGTCTCCTTAAGGAAAGGCATCAGTACACTACCCAAAATTTACACTGTTAATCTTTCTTTGAGCCTTTTGAGAAAGGACATATATACATTTACCAGGGTGATTGTGCATTGGGGAAAGAAAATAATCACACTTCAGTAATTACTTGACACTGGCTCTGAATTGACAGTAATTCCAGGAGACCCAAAACATCACATTGTCTACCAGTCAGAGTAGGAACTTATGGAGGTTATCCTTTGAATAGAAGACAGCTGGACTCACAATGCAAATGTAACCTGTTTTTCTCACTAGTGAAGCAGAAAATATGAAAGAAGAAAAAGTTATGGGAAGACTATTGATGTGTTTCCAACTGAATGAATTATCTGGGAAAAGATTCTTATGTTCTTGCTGGAATACCTCCTTGGAACATGTAACCCTGGATATAAATTTGAGTTTGATCATAAGCTTTGTGTAAAAATAAACATCCAAGACAATATGAAGCTGGATCTCTTGTGTGTATTGGCATTTAACACAACTACTCCACCAAAGGGTGAATACAGAACCAGGTTAATTTCAGGTGTTCATCAATCAAAGTACATATTTCTCATCTCTGGAGAACCAACTTAAAGAATTGAATTTAGAATAGAGAGCATAGAAACAAAACCACGTTCTCTATAGGTACATGAGGACATGAGGAGATAGTATGTTTTCTCTAATAATATTTTTGTAATCTTGAATGACATTATTAAAAGTAGTTACATACTTATGTCTTTCTCTCACTTCATTGTTCTCATTTTTCTCTCCTCCCTCTTCTTCAAGCATGTGGTTTCCTACCCAATGTATTTACTTTAGAGAGAATTACTGTAACTCCCTGGAGAGCCTTTGAGAACCTGGTCCAGAGCTACTTGCTGAAAATATCAGTGCTGTTTCCAGTGACTTTCTTATGTATTTGTGGATTTCTGGAACTCTTCAGAGAAAGGTGTTCAGAAGAATGTCTTTGAAACACAGAACAGGACTCTGGGTAGATTCAGAGTGAAGAGGAGACAAATATTGGAGGTATGGACCTGATAAAGGGAGGGGTACAATTACACACCCCAGGTTCTCAGTTGAAAGCCTGGAAGGTTATATTCTAAGAGTATTAATAAAACAGAATTACATAGAGTCTTTCAAAAACTGCAAGCCAAGATCCAAGTAGCTCATTAGATTGAAATTATCTTCTCATTATATCTTTCTGGTTGAACTCTGAGAAAAAGAACATGATCCCAAATTCTAAAATTTTTCTGCAAAATCTGTTATACCTGATTAAAAATTACAAAGCCCTCAAAGAAACAAGATCTAAACATTAAATACAAAAAGCAAAAATATATCTACAAATATTCACAGATAAGGTTTTGGAAGTACCAGACACAGAGTTTAAGTTTAAAATATCTGTGATTAACAGGCTCAAGAAAATATATGATAATATAAAGAATTTTATAAAAGAACTAGAATTATGAAAAGAATTAAAATGAAATTCTAGAATTGAAACAGTACTGGGGCGGCTGGGTGGCTCAGTTGGTTAAGCATCTGCCTTTGGTTCAGGTCATGATGTTGGAGTCCAGCATCAGTCCCCTCATCAAGCTCCTTGCTCAGCAGGAGTGTGCTTCTCCCTCTGCCCCTCACCCTGCTCGTCTCGTTCTCTCTCGCTCTCAGATAAATAAATAAAATCTTTAAAAAAAAAAACAAGAAAAAGAAATAGCACCAAAGACTACAATGAACATATTTGTAACTAAAAATACAAAACCTTGGCATTTGCTGTAGGAAATGATACTATAATCGAAAAGAACTGTAAAGCTTCTCAAAAGAGGAGAGCTGGGAAAAATACATCAAGGTTTTTAGATTTCGGTTTTTTTTTTTTTTTAAGATTTTATTTATTTATTTGACAGAGAGAGACAGTGAGAGCAGGAACACAATCAGGGGGAGTGAGAGAGGGAGAAGCAGGCTTCCCGCTGAGCAGGGAGCCCGATGTGGGACTCGATCCCAGGACCCTGGGATCATGACCTGAGCCGAAGGCAGACGCTTAATGACTGAGCCAACCAGGTGCCCTAGATTTTGGGGTTTTATAGTTTTAACTAAGACTAGTCAAAATTTATAAGAAAGGTAAGTTGCTCGGGTATTCAGTGGTTACATTAATATATGTAAACCCATACTGAGTTACTGTTGATTTGAGTTGTTTGTGGCCTATTCTCATAAATATGCTTCTGAACAAACTAGTGTAAAAGGAATTTGAACTCAGATAATCTGCGATGGACATCATGGTTTTGTTTGGTATAGTTCTGAGACTTTTTTGAGAGTAGTTTTGAAACTCAAAGTACAGTCCATTCTGCAAGTTGTGATTTCTGATTTGATTCTGATTTGATATAGACTGAATCAAAAGATATCTTTAAAAAAATCTAAAGAAAAAAGCTAAAGAAAAGCAAGAAAAGGGAGCCTGGGTGGCTCAGGTCGTTAAGCGACTGCCTTCGGCTCAGGTCATGATCCTGGAGTCCAGGGATCAAGTCCCACATCGGGCTCCCTGCTCAGCAGGGAGTCTGCTCCTCCCTCTGACTCCCCCCTCTCTCGTGCTCTCTCTCTATCTCATTCTCTCTCTCAAATAAATAAATAAAATCTTTTAAAAAAAGCAAAAAAAGTAATTATAATAAATGATAATTGTAAAGGTCTTGACTTCCAGGTGTAGGCTTGACTACCAGGAATGATTACTGAATTAATTAAAATAGGAAATCCATAAAGAGGTCAAGGTTAAGATTAGAGAGATAATCATTATTTTTCAACATGTAAATTTTGGTGTAATGGCATATCAGGTGGTAATCTGGGTAAGAAGTTAACTCTATAAATAGTATCTGGCATGAGGAAGGTATATAAAATAAAATGTATTTAAGTGTACCTTCCTTATTTTAGCCAACAAGAAGTTTTCTGTACTGAGATTTTCAATAAATAATCGTTTCATATGTTATATAGTTATTATCAATAGTTCCATGTAAATTTGAATTGTTTTACAACAAATCTATTTTCAACTTGCTTTATATCTGTTGCTTTTTAGTAAAGTATGCAATAGCAAAGTTTATATATACTACAGCAAAAATGAACTGAATTAGATATGGCAAATTCTTAGTCTTCTTAGAGGTTTTAAGTAATTCCTAAATTTTGTTTACTTGATTATAAAGTGTCCTATGGGGTTTTGATAATGAAGTAAATCTGTTAGACTAAGGATGACATGCTGAGTTATTAAATTAGCCTCTAAATTAAATTTTGAGTATATCTTAGCTTGACTTTGGCACTACGTAAGTTTATTAAGCTCAGAAGTACATTCAAGTGTATTTAAAATGGTATAATATTTCTTTGGGAATAGTAAAAAAAGGTAAGAAAATACAGGATTCTACCTTTTTTTTTTCTCTTAAAGCTTGGAAATCAGTGTCTATGAAGTTTGACTTGTTATCTATGTAAAATAAGAAGCAGAATATCTAAAAAGTGTACAACCAATCATATTGCAGAGTAAAAATCTCTTTAGAATTCATACTTAGTTATATTTAGGTAAGAGTATGGGTAGTTTCTTTGTCATGATTGTGTTATCCATCCCCTTCCATTTATTATTCTTTTCTGCTTTGAGTTTTTTCTTTTTTTTCCCTCTTGACTTTCTGCTTATTTTCCTATATTATTTATTATGTCTTTTTTTTCCATCCCAATTTAATCTCACTTCAAGAAATAGTCATCTACCAATTACTCAGTGTCCACCATCTGAAACCATGTGTAGGAGTCATGGTTGAAAGATATATAGAAAAGTCTTTGTTTTTAACAAACATACAAACTAGTTGTACATAAAGATCATGAGCTCCTTAGCTTTCTTCACATGCTCATAAAGCAGAGTGCAAACAAGTGCAAATGTATAAGGTGAAAACCATACTCATGAATGCCAGAGGCATCCAGAGGAGAGTATGAACAGTTAGAAACATCTGGTTAAAAAAAAAAATCTTGGAGAAATTCGAAAGGTATTTGGATTTTAAAGAAAGAGCAAGAAGAATATCAAGTGGGCAAAATCACATGGACAATGGTGTCTAGCACTGTCTCACAAATGCCATTTGTGTTAAATTAGTCACTGGTGACAATGAGCAAGTCATACGCAGGCAAAATCATTCAAGTGAGTCTGTCTGGAACAGGGAATCTACATTGGGAAAACAAAAATTAAGAGGTAAGGTTGACAGAATTTAGAGAAAATTCCGAAAACTTAGAAAGATCTGTGTGTATTTTGTATTATTAAAGGATCCAATTTAAAATACAATAAAATCTGTATTTGAAGTAGATGCTTCAAAAAGTAACAAATATTCTTGTGGTAATCTGTATCTAATGTGTTGTAGTTCTGACAGAAAAGTTCTGTGAAATTAGACAGCTAATATCTTGATTTTATCCTTGCTTTAGAAAAGTATTTGTGTACGTAGTAGGTTAAGCTACAGGAACAAAAGGGACTGAATTTAAAAATAATGCCAGGGGCACCAGGCTGGTGGTAGAGCATGTGAATCTTTATCTTGAGGTTGTGAGTTTGAGCCCCATGTTGGATGTAGAGATTGCTGAAAAAGAACTTTAAAAATTCCAATTAAACACTATCATTATCAGGAATATGCACAACGTTATGTTTAAAACAAAGCAGAACAGACAACAAGTGCAACTCCATGTATTTGGTATTAATTTAAAAATTACAATATTGTTTGAGATTAATGCCAGCTTCCTGGTGTTTCTGTAATGTATGGTGTCAAAATAATTACACAAGTACTACATAAACTGTAGTGATAAAACATACTCAGGCCCATACCTCCTGGGTTCATATCCTTTTAGAAACACTAGCTTTCCAGCTTTTAGACCTCAGATGAGTTATTCAACTTCTGTGCTTCACTTTTTAAAATCTATTAAATGAGATACTAGTAGATGTCTCATTGAGTTTTTATGAAAATTAGGGAAGTCACTATTTAGAATTTGGAAGTTTGTCATGTAGTAAGCTACCAACAAATATTAGGTATTATGCTATTGATAGTCATTAACTGATTCATGAAAATAAGTAAAGCACAAAATTTAGTCTTTACCCACAGAAAATCACCTCATTCCCCTTTTTGAGAGTGGAGAAAAATGAGTTTGGTTTATTTCTTTTCCTTTATCATAAATTTATTCACAAATTATGTGTTTATGCATGATTAGCCTTTTAGTGCAAATTGAAGTCATACTGTATGTGTAGTGATGTCTTCTTGCCTTTGGTGTGTCTAAACATTCCATGTCAGCAATAAAGCTTAAAATAGCTTAATATTTCTACATAGTAGTTCATTATGTTCATGTACCATAACTTATTTTATCAACTTCCTGTTAGTATTTAGGATGTTTTCATTTATTTCTATCATGAGCAATGTTGCAGAGATTATATGATAATAAAACTTTTAACAAGCAGTGTAGGAACAAACTGATCAGAATAGTTGTTGGATGAAACTGTTGCAGTATGAAACCAAAAAAAACTAACATCTTAAAAAAAATAAATAAATGTAAATTATGATAAGTATTCAAGATGTAATTAGTTGTTTAAAAAACTATAGCCTTTAAAAATTTTAAAGATACCACCAAATCTGTCCTTCTAAAAATATTTTATTAAAAATATCAATATAAGTTAGAGTTTATAGACACTGAAACTATAGTGATAACAGAGTGATGAAGAAGGAGTCACAAGTATTATAAAGAAAAAGTGACTGGCAGCAATTTTTAATGTATAAAATAATGAGCTTGTAGAATCCAATATTGACATTTATTATTGATGTAATGATGGCAAAATTAAAAGAAATGTTTAATAAAATATATATATTTTGGGGAGCACTTCATTGTCTAGAAATCGCAACTCAAGATTTTTATTTGTATACTAGAATCAGTGATCAAATAATTGCTATAGTATGTCTTTAACAAAGAGTGGGAGCAGGACTCTGTTAACTCTTGCTATGTCAGAGCCATTCCTTAAGCTAATATCATAGTAAGTTTTTCAGGGACATTTATATCTCGGTGTATATTTGTGGAACAAATTCAGCAGTGGCAATGGCCAGAGATAAGTAATGGTTTTTCAGTTAGGATATGATTTGAGGCAACATTTGACAAATATTGATAAAAGTTATTCTACGTCCCTGGTATGATGCTAGATTTCCATGGATTAAATAGTAAGTAAGACACAATGGCTTCCCTCAAAGAATTTAAAATCTACAGGAAGGGATAGACATGTAGATAAATAGAGTTCATTGTGAGACATGATGTTGGGAGAACTATGAAAAGCGCTTAACCAAATATTAGATGGAAAGTCAGCAGGTTAAAGGCTGTTTTCTGGAAGAAGTAATTCCTTATTAGAGCTCTAGAGGGAGATGGGGGCTAAGCCAGTTGAAGAATCATGAAAGTGACTGTTTAGCCATGAGTCTTTCAAAGACTAGCTGTTGGTTTGATTATGCAGGTGTGAATTAGCAAGTTCTATGTTATAAAAATCAAACAAATTAACTTTGTTAAAGAAGGGATCTTGAAAGGAGAAAAATCTAGAAATAAGGTGCTGAGATTCAAACTCAAAATTATAAGAGGGTGTTTTGATCAGAGTGCTAGCAGTTCTTGTTGTTACTAGCAAATGAGTGGAGGGCAGATTATGAAATGGGGTTTGGTAAGAAAGGAATCCTAAGGCCAAGCTGTTGTGTGTCTTCAGTGTAATTTTTAATTTTATTTTTGTAGGAGATTATGGTAATTGTTGCAAAGATGACCAGAAAATATTCTTCCCATTTCTGTTTGCATGAATCACTGAAATTTGATTTTTCTATAAATCCCATTAAAAGGTGACATTTGTTTTACCCATCTTTGAATCTAGGCTGGCTTTGTGACTTGTTCTGATCAATAAAATGAGTTGATTTAGTGTTACTGCCAAATCTAAACATCAAGAATTTGAAATTTTGCTCTCCCTCTCTTGCTGTCCTGGGATTGCCACATGAAAAGGCCCTATCTTTCTAATTGGAAGCTCAATGGCTTCTGAACAAGAAAGTCTGGCCAATAGTCAGAACCAGCTGCCGGATATGTGAGTGAGACCATCGTAGATCATTCAGTTCCACTGAAGCCATTGAGAAGTGCAGTCAGATACATGGTTAGGAGACACCAACAGAAGACCAGTCAGGGAAGCCCAGCCCAAGTTGACCCACAGATGTGTGAAGAAATAATATGGTTCTTATTTCAAGCCAAAAACTTTGGGAGAGTTTATGACATATATATGGTAAAATATTAAAATATTAAAAGGCTTTAAAGAAAGAGAAGAACAAGGAGATGACCAACTTCACTACAGCTAGCTACATGGAGAGAATGGCTTTGAGTTAGGTTCTGAATGAAGACAGTGAAAGATGATGAAAGCTTGAACTGAAGTGGTAGGAGTGGAAATAAGTGGACAGATCTGAGAGGTAATAAATAGATTGGATAGATCCTAATGATTGATGGGGTGCTGTTGAGGGAGAGGGTGCATAATGGAGTAATGAAGGATGGTAGTCAGTTTATAGTTGGGAATCTGAATAGATTCTTGGGTAATCACCGAGGTAGGGTTCATAAGTAGCCATTTTTTCTAGAGGGAGTGTTGTGAAGAATACTGACTTAGTAATGACTTTCTTTTAGACTACTTTCCATTATGAAATAAGAAGCAATATTGTTTTCTATGATATATTCAGAATGATAATGAAAAGTTGGTTACAATGATCTGGATCAGGAAGAAGAAATATGGCTTTGGGAAGCAACTACAAATGGGTTATAGTAACTCCAAAGGGAAAGCATAGCAGGAGTAGATGAAAAGACTCAAAAACACCAAAGTAAATCTAGAGACTTACAGCAGGAATTGAAGATTTAACCAGAGATATCTGAGAACAGAAGTTTCTAACAGTTCTACTGTTGTTTTCCAGCTTTGTCAATATCTTACTTTCTGATCAGTATTTAGTCACACTGACTCTTCTGTACTCTAAGGTGAATGTGATAGAAAACCCTTTACCCAAATTATACTTTCATTAGCCAACATTGGTTTGCTACATATTTACTGAACATCTACTATATTTTTAGAACATTTTTGGCTCTCTTGATAGAACACTGCATGAAAAAAGACGTTTTGCTCTCATGCCAAAATAATATGTAGGCAAATAAATAAATATAAATAATAAACAAATAAACATGTGAAATAATATCAGGTGGTGACAAGTACTATGCAGGAAAATAAACTAGGATAGGAAGGTACAGAATAATGGGAAAGAGGTGCTATTTCATGTCAATCATGTAAAAGAACCCTTCGAACAGGTGATATCTGAACAGACAGAGATCTGAATAAATTTGTAGAAAGAAAACATGCCAGTATTGGAGAGAACTCTCCAGATAAAGGAAAGAACACATGCAAAAATTTTTAAGGTGAAAATATACTTGGCATGCTTGAGAAGCAGGAGGAAGGCCATTGTGTTTGAATCACCTTGTAGAAAGAGTTTAGTTAGTGGAAAAGGTAAAGCTTTAGAGATGACAAAGGAAATTTTGGATTTAAGTAGAACTCTGATGGGAAGCCATTGGAGAGGTTGAGGCAGGACAATGACAGTATTTGATTCATATATTTAAAGAATTACCCAGCCTACCTTATGGAAAATAGTTTAGACCAGTGTCAGTGCAATCAAGGAGATCAGTTATGTGACTACTATAGAGGGAAAAGGTAGGATAAGTGATTAGTCTCAGAATATATTTTTGAAAATAATGTATTAGTTTTCTATTACTGCTTTAAAATGTTGCCACAAACGTGTGACTTAAAACAATATAAATCTATAGGTTCATGGTTCTATAGTTCAGAAGTTACCTGGGTCTCACTGGGCTACAAGTCAGCAGAGGTGAGTACTTACACATTCAAGTCAGTTGTTTGCAGAATTTAATTCATTGTGGTTGTAGACCTGATGTCCCAATTTTCTTGCTGTCTCTCTGTGAGGTTTTGTTCTTACCTCCCAGAGGCCACCTGCATGCTTTTGTACTCAAATCCCTTTGTCTTCAAAGCCAGAAAAGGTGACTTGAGTTCTTCTCATGCCTTTGTGTTATGCTTTTTCTTTTGCCAAATCTCTCACTGACACTATGCCTTCGTCTTCTGATTTTAAGGGCCTATTTTTTTTTTTTAAAGATTTTATTTATTTATTTGACAGAGAGAGATGCAGCGAGAGAGGGAACACAAGCAGGGGGAGTGGGAGTGGGAGAAGCAGGTTTCCCGCTGAGCAGGGAGACCGATGTGGGACTCAATCCCAGGACCCTGGGATCATGACCTGAGCCAAAGGCAGACGCTTAACGACTGAGCCACCCAGGAGCCCCTAAGGGCCCATGTTTTATATTGGGCCATGGATAATCCAAAATAGCCTTCTCATTTGGAGGTCACTGGTTAGCAATTTTAATTCAATCTGCAATGTCCCTTTTGCTATATAAAGTAACACATTTACAGTAGTTACACCAATGTGTGAAGACCATGGAAACAACGTGTCCTCCTTATCACATTTGGTCTGATAAGTATTAGGTGATATTTGAACTTTTTTTGCCTATAAAAATGACAAATTCATATGGTTTGACCTGATATCATTTTACAACAATATTCAAAATATAGTTAGGATTACCCTCTCTTTCCATATATGTATAAATGCTAGAGCTTCAGCTTTATTGATAGTAATAAGAACAAAAAGAATAATAGCAAAGAAGAGTTCACATATGGAAATTTGCTTTGTAAACTCATTTAATTCTCACAACAACCTTATGAAGTTGGTACTATGTTTCTCTTGCTTAAAGATTTTATTTATTTATTCATGAAAGACAGAGAGAGAGAGAGAAAGAGGCAGAGGGAGAAGAAGGCTCCCAAGGGGCAGGGAGCCCGATGCGGGACTCGATCCCAGGACCCTGGGATCATGATCTGAGCTGAAGGCAGACGCTTAACCATCTGAGCCACCCAGGTGCCCTGTTTCTCTTGCTTAAATATCTTTGTTTCTGTGAAAAAATTCTTTTTCATTAAAAAAATATTTTTCCAGTAGTGTATGTAATATGCTCTCAAACCTTCCCAACCAACACAATATACACTTTCTTCTCACCTTACCTGCCCCCCTCATACTTATCTCCTAGACAGAATTACATATGTATTAACATTTTGCTCCTCTATCCATACCGTAGCTTTATTACCATGAAACAGCTGCCCAACCAGATTCTACATTTCTTGTCCTCTGAATATGGGTGGGTCAGATGTTGAGTTATTACCAGTGAGATGTGAGATGATGTGAAATGAAACATTTCTAGGCTAAGGCACTTGAGGGGTGTGTGTGCTTTCACCTTGTTCCCTTTTCCTCTTCTCTGCAGATTGCTTGTGATGACAGTGCTGGATGAGTCATGACATTTAAAGAGTATGTTTCCCTCAATCATCTTGTGGAAGAAAAGCAACTCTGGCTAGGATCGTCAAAAAGAAATAAAATTCTATTGATATTTTCTTCTTTGAAGTAGCTAGACCTACACTAATTAATGTAGAAATTGGTCATTTGAAGGAGAGCCCCCTCCCCTCAAAAAATAACATAAAGTGGCATTGGCCAGGTTGTTGGGAGGCAGGCAACAAGAAAATAGCTATCCCTGGCTAGAATGATATTGACATGTTACCTCCATTATCTTGGAAGCAGAAAGAACCAGTACATTTAGTCTGCATCTCTTAGGTAGTGGCCAGAATAGCATTATTACATGGAACAGATAACTCTGATGGCAACTATTCACTTTACTAGCAAAGACTGAAAGGAAATAGAGTGCAGCAGAATTTTAAGGTCTTAGGTTTTCCAACCATGAGGGCTTATTTATAGATCAGAGTAGGAAATAATACTGAAATAGGTTTTTTTAAAGATTTTATTTATTTATTTATTTATTTGAGAGAGAGAGAATGAAAGACAGAGAGCACGAGAGGGAAGAGCGTCAGAGGGAGAAGCAGACTCCCTGCTGAGCAGGGAGCCCGATGTGGGACTCGATCCTGGGACTCCGGGATCATGACCTGAGCCGAAGGCAGTCGCTTAACCAACTGAGTCACCCAGGCGCCCAATACTGAAATAGTTTTAAACCATAAGATCCGATGACATGTATCAAATAAGGAAAGAGATCCAACATTGAGGCAAAGATCATGTTGGGGTGTAATATTTCTACAAATACCTACTGCTTAATATGTCTACAATTTAAGAAAGAGGATCATGAAGAGAGGAAGCAAAATAAGTAAATTAAAATGACAGACATGAATCTTGTGTCTGGGAAAGAGATATAGGTGCTATTTGACACATGAAATGACTTTGACTTCTGCTATTTTTTCATTATTATTTTTGAACAGCGTATTTTTAAAATTTTGTAGATGATAAAAACAACTTTTCATATTGAATGCCTCTAAAATAACAGTACAAATACTCAGTGCATACTTGATCATATGTGGTGATAAAAACACAATAAAATAATTTGCATTTTATTTAAAGTCAATCCCTAATCGACTAAAATGATGTAGTTTTTAGTGTTTCCTGACATCTTCTTTTAAAATCTTGATGGAATTTTTAAGAATTTGAATATCTATAGTATTTAATATTATTACCATTTAAGACAGGAATGGCAGATTCAGTAGTCTGACCTGTCTTATATCTGTGTTTTATTGTACTCTATTATACACCTAGAACAGGTCAACAAAAAGTTAATTGTATAATACCAAATGATTGGGAAATACATTCATAAAATATAACACTAATTCACTGAAAATTGTGTGCACAATTTTATAATCCCCAGAATAAATGCTGTGTATAATTTGGGGTCATTTTGAACTATGCAATGGACTTCCAATTTATAGGAATATTGTGTATCATAAAAAGAACAGTTCCCTTCTCCAAATTTTCATTACTTGTCCCCAAACACAGATTCAGAGTTAAAATTAATGTCAAACAGAAACTGTCACTGTAGAAATGACTCTCAGTAATATAATCAGCAGAAAATGATGAAAACCTAATCACAAAATATATAGCCAGAAGAAAAAGATGTGACAAAGCTGACAAGCAAATGGATTCCAACATAACTCTTCTCTGCAAGCAACTCTTACTTCCAGACAGATAAAAACCAAGGAACAGCAATGTTCCCACATCCCTTGAGCAGTATCATTGTCTTGTGGGTAACAAGCATGACAGACATTAACTGTGTTCATAGATATGTGAGGCTGTAGGTTCTGCTATGTATTTTGAAAGGACACAGAGGTATAACTGACAGCATAGGAGCACTATATATTTCAAGTGTAGGGCAAAGGTAGACAAGCTTGAGAATCTATTTGTCCAGCTACTTTCGAGGATAAAAGAGTAAAATCAGATGAGACAAACAGCATGATTATTTACTGGAAAATAAATTATTTAAAACTCTCTTTTTTCTTGTGTCCATGCACAAGTCCCATGATCATGAATGAGTATTATCTGAAATGCATAGGCAATACTAGGCGATTAAAAATCATTTGCTCCTGGTGACATAGGAAGATATGTAATTGCACTAACCAAGACTTAGTAGATTATAAGTTCTATATGTTTACCATTTTCTCTAATAAATTTGTAGTTTTAATGTGCTGATACAAGGGAGCTGCAAAAATAGAGGTAAAGATAATCAGAACATATGTTTGAAAAAGTAGAACACTGTAGAGTCTTTGAATTTCACTCTTACACTTCACTAGAAATAAAATTGAAAGAGAATGTTCCAGGGCTCCTGGGTGGCTCAGTTGGTTAAGCGACTGCCTTCGGCTCAGGTCATGATCCTGGAGCCCCGGGATCGAGTCCCGCATCGGGCTCCCTGCTCAGCAGGGAGTCTGCTTCTCCCTCTGACCCTCTTCCCTCTCGTGCTCTCTATCTCTCATTCTCTCTCTTTCAAATAAATAAAATCTTTTTTTTTTTTTAAAGGAGAATGTTTCAATGCTTTGTAAAAACTTTAAAAACAATTAGATCTAACTGCAACAATTTGTTGGGGGATTCATATAGCTGTTTCAAAAATAATTAACTTTTTTTCTAAAATAATAGTTTTTGGCAAAAACATCATATGTGTATGTGTGTGTATGTACATGTGTGTGTCTGAGTGTAATTTTGTTCATGACCAGCCTAGATATAATATTATTATTAAATCTATCCACATATTCAAAAATTAATTCCACAATTGATTCATTAATTCATATTAAAACTGAGCTCACTTATAAGACTCTGCATGTGAATATTTGTTTGTTGTTACATAAAGTAAAAAAGCAGAGTAGTTAGATATCTGCACTTCGGTTCAAATTCAGGCTGATCTTAAACTCCTTTTGTGTTTTTGGAAAAGTTGCTAATCATTTTGGAAAGATGCGTTGTCATCTATAAAGTATCTGTAATAATACTTAGTAGATACGTTGTAAGTATTAAATCAAACAATCTGTTTAAAATCTTTTACATTTCCTGTCATACAAATTACACTTCATAAAATATGTTTTAAATATATATAGGAAAGTTAAGATTCTTTTGCTATGGTGGGTACGATTTTGGCTTCCATGACCTTCACTGCCAGATGTTATGCATGTGAATATGTTATTTTCAACAGCAAAAGAGACTTTGTAGATGAAATTAAGGTTGCCACTGTAGTTCTGAAATAAAAACCGTGGAATAATAAATTTACATTTTTCTGAAATGACCACATTTCTGGTAATTTGTAACAACAGTAATAGCAAATGAAAGCATCTACCTTATATGTATACATATGCATAAACAGATATACAATCCCATAAATATTTTTTTGTTTAATTCAAGTACATAATGAATGGTATCCCAGAGGACAGAAAGAGCTAATTCCTCTTCAGTTATTTTTCTCAGGGAGTATATTGCATATTAGGATATGATTTAATTTAAATATTTCAGGATACCTACAGTTTCATTGTTCCTTAGGGTTAATAACTGATTTCACATCTTTTGATGCTCATTTTGCTTCAGAGATGGTGTCTTTGCATTATTCATGTTTGTCTGCATCTATCTACCCTATGAGAATTTCAATAGCTCTGTGTGTGTATGTGTGTGTGTGTGTATTTGAATACTTTTCTCTGTTTAACTCTAGAGAAACAAAATGAATGAAACTATTTTATAGACTTTTCTATTTACAGTGACTACCAACTAAATTTGTGAAATAGGAACCCAAGTTGAATTTTAAGTATGTTCTTGGTAATATTGAGAATGTTTACTGATAACATGTTACCCACAGAAAAGTTGTACAGTAATGGTCAGAAAGAGAAAATGACACTTCAAAGAAGGCATCATAGGTGAACTACCAAAAAAATTGAGAACAGTTATAGCAAATGGAGAAAGTTTAGCAGAGGATGTATATAGAGTTTCAGAAAGATTGCCAATAAATAAATACAAAGAAAAGCTTAAATTATAGATTACTCCAAAACAAGTGACATGATTAACCAAAGCATACATTTCAAAATATTATTATAATTTCTCTTATTAATTAATTAATTGGTTGATTAATTTGTTTTTGAAAGTATATATGAGGAAATGACCTTAGGCATATTGATGACTTTTACTGAACTTTTATTATGGAACTTAATAAATACTATGAATGATTCCATTATTTAATTATACAATATTTCTATGAGCTGTGTTTTTTTTTTCCATATAATACCTGTGCAAAAGGGATGTTCAGAATTCAAAGTGAAACAGCTTATAATTGATAGAATCAGGCCCTGACAATCTGAATTCAGAACTCATAAGTTTAAAGATTTACTAAAAGATATTGTACTATGTAAGAATTTTGGAATAAAAAGAGCCATTTAGTACACAATTGTATCACCTTCAATACAGTAAAAAATATTCCATGTTTCAAGATGAATATGATATAGAGATATATATATACAAGCACAAGTAGTTTCTAATAAACATTCATTTTAAACAATAAGAGCATACTTTTGAAAAAATATCAAGACTAAGAAAAATTTTAACAAATATTTTATGAACTATGGCAGAATACTAAGTGTATATTCAATATATTTAAACTTTAGAATCATGTATTTACATGCAAATAGACATTTGGAAAAATAAATTTAAAAAAGAAATATAACAATTCTTAACAGTGTTTATCCTGGGATGTGCAATAATTATTGTTTTCTTTCATTATATATTGTTGTGTTTTCCAATTTTTTTTACACTGAACATAGAGGTTCTTAAAATATTTTTTAAAATCCTGTTTACAAATAAATACAAAACAATGGGTAATGTCAACCTCCACTTAATGAATGATACTTTGTGCCAGTAAGTAATGCTTTACTAAGCATTTACACAAACTCATTTAAATTTCAAAATTTAATTTCGATTTTATCAAACAGAAACCTCTCTGTGGAGAAAGGGGAACCCTCCTATACTGTTGGTGGGAATGCAAGCTGGTGCAGCCACTCTGGAAAACAGTATGGCGGTTCCTCAAAAAGTTGAAAATACAGCTACCCTACGACCCAGCAACTGCACTACTGGGTATTTACCCCAAAGACACAAATGTAGTGATCCGAAGGGGCACATGCACCCCAATGTTTATAGCAGCAATGTCCACAATAGCAAAACTGTGGAAAGAGCCTAGATGTCCATCAAGAGATGAATGGATAAAGAAGATATGTGTGCCTATACCTATCAGAATATTATGCAGCCATCAAAAAAATGAAATCTTGCCATTTGCAACAAGATGGTTGGAACTAGAGGGTATAATGCTAAGCGAAATAAGTCAATCAGAGAAAGACAGTTATCATATGATTTCACTGATATGTGGAATTTGAGAAACAAGGCAGAGGATCTCAGGGAAAAATGAAACAAGACAAAACCAGAGAGGGAGACAAACCATAAGAGACTCTTAAACTCAGGAAACAAACTGAGGGTGGCTGGAGTGGAGCGGGGTGGGAGGGATGGGGTGGCTGGGTGATGGACATTGGGAAGTGTATGTGCTATGGTGAGAGCTGTGAATTGTATAAGACTGATGAATCACAGAACTGTACCCCTGAAAAAATAATACATTGTATGTTAATAAAAAAAACAAACAAACAGAATCCTCTCTGAGGAAAGGTAAGGCTGAGGAAAGAGAAACACAGTGGGGTACAGGGGCAAGAACCTTACATAAAGACAATACTGTAACAATGGGAATCAGATAAAAAATACTATCAATATAATCAATATGTATGTAATATATATAAATTACAATATGATGTAATCAATATATATGAAAACAGTTTGATACTTTATTTAAAATAATGCTCTTTTTTTTAAAAGATTTTATTTATTTATTTGAGAGAGAGAATGAGAGATAGAGAGCACGAGAGGGAAGAGGGTCAGAGCGAGAAGCAGACTCCCTGCTGAGCAGGGAGCCCAATGCGGGACTCGATCCCGGGACTCCAGGATCATGACCTGAGCCGAAGGCACTCGCTTAACCAACTGAGCCACCCAGGCGCCCTAAAATAATGTTCTTAATCAGTTTTAGCTTCTTCTGGTAACCATGATTTCCAGCACTGTTCAAAAAATTATGTTTCCCAGAGAGATTCTCTGATTATAAATTTGTGCTAATTTGCTGTCCAAAGCTTAGGTTTCTGCACTCCCTTATTTTAACACTTTCCATTTTCCTAGACAATCAGGTACAAGTTTTTTCTTCATCATTTTTAACTTCTCTTCTTCCTCTTCCTTCTCCTCTTCAACCTCCTTTCTGTTTTTGAATGTGTGTATTAGAGATGGGTCGGAGTTAAGAGGAATACAAGGAAATTTTGGATACAATCTGACAAAATTGTAAAATTGATGGCATCTTAGAAAAAATTGGACTACAGCACTGTAGGTGAAGTCATATAAATATTTCATTGGTATGTGAAAGTTCTGAGATTAGATCCCATATATGATTGTTGGGTTGACCATAATGTCATTTTTTTTTTTCTTATTGTTGAGGAGTAACTGTCTCATGGGCCTAGGCTCATATCTCCTGCTCCAGGCCTCTCAATTGCTTTCGCCTTTCAGTTGACTAAATATACATCAACTACTGAATGCTGGCATCATGCATATAACACCATTTCAAACTCTTGATAGGGCAGAGCTAACTTTATTTCTTACTGTGGTGAAAGGGAACACACTATCCATGCTAATGTATGTAACCTCAAAAAAAATGATAATTTATTGTACTTTTAACAGGCACCTTATAATTTTATGACTAATCTAAGGGATTTTTTTATTTCATTTTTTTTTTTTTTTAGCGTGGGGGAGGAGCAAAGGGATAGAGAGAGAGAGAATCTTAATCAAGCTCCATGCCCACTGCAGAGCCTGACACAGGGCTCCATCTCACGACCCTGAGATCATGACCTGAGCTAAAATCAAGAGTCCAACACTTAACCAACTGAGCCACCCAGGCGCCCTAATGTAAGGGATTTCTTTACAGTGCCAAAGTGGGGAAGTATATCTGCTTAACGTGCTTGAAGGATTAATTTCCAAGGATACATTGATCTTGTAGTAGTGCACTAAGGATTATTTATATACATATGTGTGTGTGCCTACATGCATATAAATATACCACATACATGCATTTATTCTAAATGAATAGGAAACATGAAGATATATGCTTACAGTTAAATGCTGCCTGGAAAATATTCAGTCTAAACACAAAATGTCATGTCCCTCTCTGTTCTGTTATTTTGCTTTTTCTTAACACATTGCCTTTGCCACTACTGTGACAGAGTATGCTCATACTCAGAACTTGAGCTTTTCACTTTTTGCTGTTCAGAGGCTATTTAATTTTAATTGCTCCCCAAGCATAGGCCAATTCATGATGGTGAGAGCAGAGCAAGAATCCTTCACAGATCCTTTGAATTTTGAAGAGCTGCTATTCACATTTCCTCAGGCTTCCATTCCCACATTTGTGTGAAAATGTAAGCAGTTGAACACCTCTGTCATACATGCCCAATGTTACTATGACTGAAAATACCTTGTGCAGATTTAAGATTTTTTTAACTATCTGTATAAAGTTTAAAATAAGAATAGTAAACAGATGTTTTGCTACATGCATTTAAAATGGCATTAAAAATACAGGTTATGAAAGAATATCATTACTTAAAATATTAAACTAGACACAATACACACATTGAATATTTTATGTATGTCTGTGAGTTGGAGGTGGGTTTAAAGAATTGTAAATCTTCTCCCACATTGGAGAATAAAATCTTTAATTATACCTTGTAACTTTGCACATTTGATATATGCAAAAGTACACTGAATAACACTGATCTTTTGTAAAAGGAATAATAATTTTTTAAAGCATTCAATTTCATGGTTTTGTCTACAACAACAAAAAAAATCATGAAAACATTTGCTCAGGTGTTTAAATGCAAAACGATATGTGTACCACCTTCATCCTGTATTTGTGGAAGATGGAAGCTGAAAATAGGTAAATCCCATCTAGGGCATATTATAAATGGTATTAACAATTATAATGGTTATTATATTTTCAAAATCCATTTTAAAATAATTCAACAGAGGAAATTTAGATCAGGAAACACATGAGAGGGAAATCATCAGAGAGATGTCCTTCTTGATTGTTCTAAATAAGTGATCAATTTCAGATGTGATAGGAACACCTGAAATTTGAAAACAAATTTTAATACAGAATGACAAGAAACTTACCAGTCATTAGAGACTTTTCTCACCACTGACAACAAATTCTAAATTGTTTCTTTGCATTTCCAGCTAAAAGATAAATTGGTAAGAATAAATAATTAACATGTATATAAATTAGTGAAGCAAGGCTTATTGACTCTGAAATTCGGTGTTGTACTTCGAAACTTACAGATTCAGAAGCTCTTGTTTGAACCTTGTGTTTCCACCTTCCAAGAGCCTGTGTTATTCTTGTTTTACAGGAGAGAATTAGAGAGTTGTTTTGGTTAGCCTTTTCCCTGAGTAGGATTTTCTAAAGTTACAGTTGAAGTCTTTGATTTAGAGATATGTAGGACATGTTTTCTCTCTTCCAGATTATATTTCAATTGGATATTGCAAAAAATTGCTGCTTTTAATTTTAAGGAATCAACAGAGCAGACACTCATACAAGGCACCCTTATGCTGCTTTGAATTTTCTTGCTGTCCCTCATCTGTGCTCCTTTTGACATCACTGACAGTAATTATGATTCAAGTCCTCCATCCATGCTGCTTTTAGGAAAAGATGATCTAATAAAGGGGAATCTTCCTCTCCAAACCCAGCAATTGCAATGTTCACCTACTTTGATTTTTGAAGTCATTTTCTGTTTTGTGTTCAATATTTTTTTTGTAAATAAATGCAGCATACCTCCAAAAAAAGTAGTAATTTGTATCATTCCACATGACTGTTTTCTGATAGTGTAGAAAGCATTTCTTCTCTCCACATTTTGTTCTTTCCTGCTGATGGTCTTTGCATTCCGGTCTTTCATGATTGATCTCTTATGCCACCAGATTGAAGAGTGTCTGTCACACCTACCTCATTACTCATTCTTTACCTTTGGTTAAGCCTGTTAAAAGCAGCAATGGATTCAACATAGATATGGAAGAAAAAATAAAATTACTCTGTAATATATAAGAAAAAAAGCCCCATTCACAAAGGCAAGATACTCTGTAATATATAAGAAAAAAAGCCCCATTCAAAAAAGCAAGAAAGTTTCTCTGCATACAAAATTGAGAGAGCCTATGTTTTTTGGTTTTCCTTCTGAGAAGTAGGCAGGCTTGTAAGGAAATGTGAAAGACTGTATGTCCAAACGAAACTCTGATGTGCTAGAAAGATCTTTATATTGTAAAATACTGAATTGGGCTGAGATGCAAAATACTGTGCCTCCTCCTTCCTACCCAAACAATCTTCTCTTTTTGATCCATAGAGACCATGCTTGAGAAGGAAGTGGTATCCCATGATTACATCAATATAAGAGAATTTATATATATTATATTCAGATTAAATCCATACCCCTACTGAGTCAGATTTGGACTCTTACCTGAGCTGCCAAAAGAGTAAGGAATAATTCAAGGGAATACAATATTTTTATCGTGGGTGGGGTCTGCTTTTGGGATATTACCACAAAGTCAGGATCATGTGGAAAATGCTCAAAGATCAAGCGATGGCCTTTCAGGGGATATGTTGAGATTAGATTATTCGAACAAACAGATGAGCAAACAACAACAAACATGTAGCATTCTGTGATATGACTTAAGTGATTCACCCTGATAAATATTCTTATAAAGTGAGAAGGGAGAAAGAAATCTGGATAGGTAATAACAATGAATCAAATAGAGTAGAAATGAGCTTTGAGAACTATAATATGTCCTTGATAATCATAAAAGAATATCAAGACAAATGATGAGGCATTGCATGAAATAAATGGGAAGATAAATTGCAAAGTTTAATGGCATTCTGCTCAAAAATTACAATAACTTGACATGGAATATTAAAATGTAAACAGGAAAATGAATGCAAAAAACCTAGCTATGATGCTTTTGAAAAATAAATTAAGAATCGTGTGGTTTTTACTGGTTTTAAAATGTACAAGATAATGGAGTTATAATAATTCAAGCATTAGATTCAAGTTAGTGTAACACTTGGAAAACAACCAGTATTATCTTGAGAAACTGAAAATCCGTGTACACTGAAAATTCCATTCCAAGGTATATTATCTACAAAACTCTTAAAAATGTGTATGAGGAGACATGAACATCATTGATTGAAGTAAACAAAAACAAAAATAAAACAGACACACAAACCACTTGTTCATAAACTGGATATGGGTAAAAAATTGGGGACTGTTTTTACAGTGGCGTTTTATACACTCTTGAGAAAAAGGTAAATACGACACCCATGGGTCTTAGAAACATAAAGCTGAGTGAAAAACAGATGGTATATAACACTATGTTTTTTTAAAATTTTTAACAATATATTTAGAATTACATAAACAGTTGACAATTCAGTTAAAAAAAGTTGCAAAAGAATAAATAATAAAAATTCAAAGCATATGGGCAGTGGAATGGGGTTTGAGAAAGGGACACAAGCAGCTTTGGCTTTTGATTATTGTTTTGTTTTTGTTCATTTTATGTTGTAATTTATGGCTTATTGCCGTGTTACATATATTATATTACATGTATAAAATATTACAATATAAAAATCAAAACCCAAATAAATAATAAAGCTGAACTGCCTTCAAGGAAACAGAGGATGTGAAAATTTAAAAAAATATCAAAGTCCCACCAGAAGAATTAAAAACAGTGATGGACAAAACTGATGAGTGTACTGTGTGCTGAGAGCCCGAGTCACGGCATTCTCTTAGAAGCCGGTGGCAAAGGCGAAGGCAATGTGAAGGGTGAGAGAAAGGTCATGAAAAAGAGAACAGATTAATTTTCCTCATAACTATTTAAAAGAAAATTCATAGTGAGAGGAAGGAAAAATGATGTGAAGGAATCCATTTTAATAATAAATTATAATAGTAATTATAATAATAAATCCTCAGAGCAATCTATGGCTAGACAGATGAAATTTCAGACATTAAATGCAAAAATAAAATCAAATAATAAAATAGAAATTAACAAATAAAAAATTAAAAGTCAAAAATTTTTAGAAAGGAAAGGAAACTTGTCTGAAATGTTTGGATAATTAGATTGGCACCAGCATTTTTTGTTTTTTTATGACCAGATGATAAAACATAGTAAGTCGACCGTCTCTAGGAGACTTTCTTTTACAAAGAATTCTACATCAAGGAAACCAAATATTCAAGTCCAAAGGCAAAATATATTTTCATTCAGGCAAGAACTCAGATGTTTACCATGTAACTGAAAGAATTATCCACAATTGTTCTGTAACAGAAATTTAAAAATAGTTCAAGAAAGAGAAAGATGTGGAATATTTTTCAAATGATATTCTCACATCGTGAAATACTTGTATCTAATTTATAATATTAAAATTTTACAGTATATAGCATAAAATATACTAATATACTTTTTGCCAGGTGCCCTCAAAATATTATATTAAATATAATAATATTCATTTCGAATTTCACTCTTAATAAGTATTAAAAGAAGGTCTCTAGTCTGATTAATAATATTTAATAGTTCTAAAGAAAAAAATTCTAGCTGGAAATAAAAGAATAGAAATCCCTTCACTACATTTAACAGGAAATTAAAATCTTAGCCAAGGGAAAGGAAAAACTATATATATTATATAATTATCAGAAATTGTTTTAATCATTTGTAGGGTTTTTTTGGGGGGAAGATAATACAATTATTCACCTTGAAAACCCAAGATAGTGGTGCCTGGGTGGCTCAGTCATTAAGCGTCTGCCTTCGGCTCAGGTCATGATCCTGGGGTCCTGGGATCGAGCCCCGCATCAGGCTCCCTGCTCAGTGGGAAGACTGCTTCTCCCTCTCCCACTCCACCTGCTTATGTTCCATCTCTCGCTGTGTCTTCTCTGTCAAATAAATAAATAAATAAAATCTTAAAAAAATGAAAACCCAAGATGATGTTGAATCATGAAAATTAAAAAGATGATACATGTAGTATGTTATTTGCATAGAAAATCGACATACAATAATAAAAAATTAACATAATATATGATGTTTATTATGGGAAGGACAGCTATTAAAAACTTAGAAATGAAACATGTTGGATTTATGAATAGAGAATTATTATAAATTTTAATCCAATAAGAGTTCCTGATAAATTAAGAAACATATCACAGCATTAAAATATTTCCTAAGTAACTTATAATATAATGGTGATATTTCCTAAGTAACTTATAATATAATAAAATCCCAATCAAACACAACTTTTCTAAAATATATGGACCATAAATTGGAACATAGAAAACTTATTCAAATGTTCATCAGTACAGGAAATATAGCAGAAAAGCTGATAACTTTTTGAATAGGGGAAATAATGACAGGTTAATTGTCATGCTAAAGTATAATCTACAGTAATAAAAAATGTATCACGGATGTAAAGACAAATGGATTATCAAATACAATGACTTGAAATGTAACAGCAAAAACAAAAAACCTAACAGCAGATGTTAATATATATTTATATATTTCATATATGCTATAAATGCAACCTATGCACATACAAAAGAGTGGCATTGTATATGACTAAGCTGAAATTTTAATGAAGTGGTGAAAAGATGAGGGTTTTAATACAAAGGTAATTCTCTAATTATTGGGAAAATCAAATTAGTTACTTATGTATATGTGGTATAAAAATAATTTTCAGATTTAAAATAAAAAATAATATGTAAAAGGTAAATTTTAAGAGAAAATGGAAGAGAATATTTCTATAATCTTAGGATGATAAAAATCATTTAGGTTAGTGCTGTACGATGAACTTTCTGCAATTGTGGAAAGGTACTAGAGGACTGTCCTTTGGGAAATCTCTCACCCTCACACCAAATCTCCAGTCTCCGTCCATCTACATGTATATCCTCTGCTTTCAGCCCTATTTCTACAGATCCCTGCCCTGCTCCTGTCAATGGCATCTGCTTTGCTCTGAATCCTATCTATTTTTGTCTTCTCCACATATGCCCTTTGATTATTCTCTTTCATGCATCTTTGATTTCTTCTCCTCCATGCCATAATTTCCATCAGTATATAAATATGCACTATTATCTCCAATTAAGATAAAAATATCTTCTGGGCATACTCTCCCCTTAGCTATATCCCCATTTTTTTTTTCCATTCCCTTTCCCAACTAAAATTATTTGAATAGTTTTTCATATTCAGCATCATCTGCTCTCACCCACACTATTGCAATTGTTTTCAGTGGTAGGGACTGAATTTTCTCCTGTTCTCTCCTACCCCCACTCTGCCCCAGCGGTATGTTCAAGCTCTAACCTCAACATGATGATATTTAGACATAAGCCTTTGGGAGGTAATTTGGTTTAGATGAGGTCATGAGGGTAGAGCCCTCATGATGGAATTAGTACCTTATAAGAGATAGCAATCAGCTTACTTTCTCCTCTGTCAGCCATGTGGGGACACAGCCAGAAGGGCACCATCTGCAAACTAGATAGAGACCTCTCACCAGAACCTGACCCTGCCGGCACCTAGATCTTGGGCTTCCCAGCCCCGAAAACTATAAGAAACAAACTTCTGTTGTGTAAGCCATCCAGTCTATGGTATTTTGTTACGGCAGTTCAATACTAACTGGTTTCCCTTTTTCCACTTTTGATTCCCTACTACCTGTTTTTTGTTTAGCAGCCAGGGTATTTGCTCTGTATAAAACCTTCCAATGGCTTTCCTACTCTTAGAATAAAATACCAACTCCTTATCCTGATCTCGTTCATATTAGCCTGTCTGATCTCATGTTATATTATTCTCCTACTCTTCGGCTATATTCCAGCCATAACTGCCTTCTTATCATATCTTTAACATGAATACTATCTCAATATTAGGAACTCCAGAGAGAAAATATTCTTTCTCTATTCTTTCCTTCATTGGCTCCTTCTCATTCATCTTAAAAGCCCACCAATTTAAATTAGCCACTATCTCACTCTAAATTGTAGCACTTTGTTTTAATTATCTTCCTTTTTACATGACATATATTCTTATTTGTGATATGATATACATATTTCTTATTCTCTTATGAATATTATATTCTTATACTCTTATATTCTTATATATACATGATACATGTTTCTTATTCTTATACATTGCTCTTCACTCCCTAAAATAGTGTAAACTCCACTCTATTTTATTCAACAATCTTTTTCAGTGCTTTCTATAGTAAGAAATAAATATTCACTAAAACAAATTTTGTATAAAAACTAAATATGATATTAATATCCATTGTTACAGTCATATCTGAAAATATTTTTTTCAGACTGAAAAAATTGGTGTTAGAGATTTAGGATAAAAATGGCTTTGAACTACTAATTCTATTTCTTTTTGTCTACTTGTTTAAATCTAACCCTCAGTTATAGCCTCATAATGAATATATTATTAGTGATATTTTTATTTTATTTTATTTTAGTATTTATGCATTTATTGTGAGGCCAATCCTGCTTTTATTTCAGAAGAGTTTCTTGATAGCCTACAGAAGCTTGAGCTTCAAAATAGATGAGTGTGGCTTGGCCCCTATGACATTCATGTCCTCTAGCCCAGTTGTGTCCCAGGAGAAAGTCAGGAGGACGGAAGGCACCAGCTCACACTCGTTCAAGGCCAGGTTCTCATCCTGTGACAATTTCTGCCCTCCCGAAGCCAGCAGCTGGAAGTCGGCCCGTCACTCTGCAAGGCCCATGGAGGAACCTGTACAGTACTGACTCCACCCCACTCCCAGGCATAGGAAGTCCCCTAGAGGAGGCAGCCTTCAGTGAAGCGGATACACAGCAGCTTATAGGTATATTTTCACATCTCCTTTCATCTTCCTTCTCCCCTCCCTGGTTTTGGGCAGCAGCGCCCTGCAGCTCCACTACCTCAGAGCTGAGCCTCTGCTCCTGCTATTATCAACTCTGTTGTGAGGTGGAAGGAGTCCCCAGGGCAGAAGAAACTGGGAGGTCAGGAGCGAAGGCTGAGCACCTGGCACTGTAGGTCCAATTTGGCTGGCTCTGGCTCAGCGCTCAGCAGCTGCTCCTTGTCCCTCTCCAGGCTCTGGGGCTGGGCCAGGGTGACTTGGCTCAGACAATAGAACTCTGAGGTGCCCTCCTAATTGGGAAGCACTGCCTTCTGGAAACGGATGGCCTCAAAAAACTTAAGAGTCTCTTCCAGGCTGTTAACACACTCCTGGAAAACCTTACTCTGAAGCTTGCTCTGTGGGTACTCCTTCTCCTTTGGATGAATATAGACATTGTCCAGGTACTTAGCAATAATGCCCATGCCCAGCTTCACCCTGTCTCACTTTCACCCTATTAAATGTACAAATCATCATGTGGGGGTAGACATTGGGTTGGTGGAAAAGTGTGAAAGGATGGCCTCTTTGCCATGGGCACCCTGTTGGTTCTTTCTTGGGTTGGCGTCTGTGAGTGCACAGATGAAGTTGACTCCAGGCACCGCCAGATGGGTGGAAACTTACTCTTTGGACTTGGGCACCTGGGGCTTCTGGGCTGCCACTGACAGATACTTTAGCTCTTAGTTCCTTCCCCACTGGGTCCCAAATGGAGTCCTGCCATGTGGAGGACCTCAAACTCTGGGCCGCTTCTGCTAGCGTTGGCCAGGACAATTTCCACTCCCATCTGAGCCTTATCGATAGGTCCCTGGCATGTGACCAAATGAGAAATGTGTACTAATAATAAATTCATTGTAACATTTGTAATTGTGAAAACAGAAACTAAAAATTCAGCAAAAATAGAATGATTAACCATAGATTACATGTGTGATATTGCATAAAATGTCAAACATATGACATTGCTGATCATGAGACATACCATTATTTATACCACACCAAGGGGAAAAGAAACTAGAGGGAATTACAATTATATAACAGTATTTACTATAGGCCATATGTAAATATGAAAAATCTACATCTTAGAAACAAATATAATTTACTAAGGGGTGGTTTAAAATAATGAAATGTTTCATATATATTGCAATATTTCTAAAATAGTTGGGGGTGTGTGTTTGTGCATATGTGTGTACACAAGCACATAACAGGTGGTGTGCTGACAAAAGTTTGAGAACTGGCTTTTCCCCTACGGTGATTCTCCTCATATTTATAGTATTTATCAATTTCATAGTGTAAATAGCCCCACTGTGGCTCATATGAAGCCACCAACATGATGTGACTTAATGTGGATTTGGGAAAAAATGCTTCTGTAAGCTAGTATGAGCCAGCTTCAGCATACTATATAACTATAGATAGAGTTCATGGCCCTTCTTTCTAATTTTCTATGCATCTATGTATTTCTCTATCTCTCCACATGCATAAACGTGCATATTTATAAATGTGTGTCTATATATGCATGTGTATATTTTTTAAAAGTTTTATGTAGTTATGGAAGTTAGTGTAAATTTGGAGTTATTTTCTTGAGATATCTCTGTTTAATAGGCACAACGCACTAGCCGATGTCTCCTTTTCATACTTAAAATATATTGACCATGTTTGCCCAAGGCAGACTGAAGATTAGTGATTAGCAGGTTACTCTCAATTATGGTCATGAACTTTTCCTCCCACCAAGAGTTGTGTGCTTAACAACATTCTGTTGTATTGTTCCCAAGTCTGTTTAGACTGGTGGCACATTTTCTTACAAATACTTAATTTATTTAACAATCATAAACACAAAATGTAAATGAAAAAGAAAGAGCATTGTTGTTTCTGTGAAAACAAATTAAGTAATTTTATATGACCTAATAATGTCAACTTAAAAAAAATCATTGATATCATTTTGAGAGGAGGACAAGAAAATTGTAAAATATTGGGCAATGTGTATTTTAAAAAGTCTAGGAGCGTTCTGCATTCAACTTATTATTTAAGTGTTATTAGGTACACCCTTTAAATCAAAATTTGAAATCAAAGAAAGTTGCTTTATGTAAGAAAATAATAATGTTAAGAACATAGCAATAACCTGGAAAAAAATACCTTGACTGTATGTGTTGGCTATATACATGTCAGCTTTGCCCGGTTGAACTTGGCTTCCCAGAATTCTCCTTCCATATATTTCTGGTTAAGGCAGGCCAAGAAAGATTTTTGAGCTAGGTTTAGAGGGTTGCTGGAAAGCAGCAGCCATGTTGATTTTTTATGCTCCGAAGGTCAGGTCGGGGTCATTGGGCACTTCTGTAGCTGACTCATGGTGTCAGTCACTTGATGACTTACCTTGTTGGCATGGAGCTCAGACTGTGACTCTTCGACCTTCTCCAATCTTTCAGACTGATTCCTGGGTCAGGTGTGTGTTTAGCTCTGAGAAGGATGTCAGCTTCTCCTGTAGAACATCCACATCAAGTTAGCAAGAACCGATACAAGGTCCAGTCCCTACGTGGGTTCCTGCATTTGCTTGTGGGGTTCCAGTAGTTCTTGTTCTCCCCCACTTCACATTCATCTTCCCTGTCCAACGGCCCATCCTGCAGAAATCAAGCACGGACATTAGACATGAAGGTGACACATATACTGTTTCAAAATTTAACATGTAATTTAATAATGCTGAGTTCAACTCAATTCATTTGCCTGTGATTCTTACTACAGCTACTTTCTTTTTTTCTATTTAACTAAAAGCCACTGGTAATTATGGTGCCAGATAACAGGACTATATATACTCTATATACTCAATAATGGTCAGACAAATTGAGAAAAATCACTATTACAAAGATGAAGAGTGTACGAGGGAAAACTTTTATAATACCAATTCGGCAGCCTATATCTTATCCTCAAAGGAAAAAAACAATCATACCCTATAATGTCACAAACACATTTCTACTATTTAGCCTAAAAAATAGTATTGCATCTAAAGATGTGTAAATTAGGATACTTATATTACTTTCAAAATAAAAAATAATAGAAACATCCATATTTCTGATAAAATAGAATAGTTAAGTAAATTAGCATAAATATATATGTTGAAAAACTTATAAATTATTAAAAGAAGTAGCTCAGCTTCAGGAAAATATCAATGTAGGAAAATATCAATGATATAATTTAATATTTTAAATAACACTTATAATTAATCATTTAAAGTGGGATATGAAATCAAATATGCAATAATAATTTATGTATGTATATTTGTGCATTTCTGGATTTAAGTTTTTGAGTGAATGAAAGGCTAAAAGAAAATATTTCATAATGTCAAGAGAATTTCATTTCTGACTGCAGAGATAAATGATATTGTTGCATTTAAATTCATTTTCCAAGTTGTCTCTATTGCTTTCATAATGATAAAAAATATTTATATTTCAAAAAGTATACATTACTAAGATTAGAAAGATACACATAGAGATACTTTTTATCTTTTTATAATAAATATCATTTATGACACAAATTATTTTTTTTTATTTCTCTTACGGCCCAGAAATGTGGATATTTTAGCATCTAGGCAGCCTCATTAATTTGTTAGTACTTAGAACTATTGTCCTAGGAATTTGCTTCTTCTCTGTATATTCACAGAGTAGATAAAATATTTCAGATCTATAATCTACATATTTTCTAAATGCTGGGATTGGTCATCGTCCATAGCATTTTGATGCATCTTTCTAATCTATAATCACCCTTCCCATACACATAAAATTCATGCCTCATGTTATATCGTATCATTGAAGTGTACTTTCTTTTTTGTTTATTCTGCACTGTAATGGCTAGACCATGCACCTCAAACTCTGAGCACTCAAACTTCAAAATCACAGTCTCCAATCACAGTTTTTCTTTTTCTTACAGTCCAGATCCAAATAGATCAGGTATTAGACCCCACCATTTCCTCCCTGCTTGAGGTTTTATGCATTTTCTTCTTTGCAATAGGTCCCATAATTCATTACTTCAATATTTGTTTGTCAATATCCAGAAATATCTTGTCCTTATTCTTGAGTCAAGTAAAGCATCTTTTTTCTCTGAAGCTACATGTAAGCCATTCATCCCAAAGGCCTCCAATTCTACCCATCCTGCAGTATGAATGTATTAGCCTGAATTTATATTTTGCCTTCAGCACTTTGTGACCATTTTTTTGTTGTCTCTGGTGTGGTTATTCCCAGATTCTCTCCAGATTTCTTTTATTCAAACTCAAATTGGTTATTTTAAGCAGAAGTCCTCTATATCTTATTTTCTCCAAAAAATAGAGATCATCAACAAAGTATATTCTCAAACTCTATCCTCAAATTAATAATTGCGTCTTCTTTATCTCAGGAAAAAAATACCACATCTTGTAACCAAGATTAATCCAAACACCCCTACTCTTGCTTTTCCTACAAACTTCCATCTATACGAATATGTTGTTTAATGTCCATCTCTATTTACCAGTAATTTATCTATTATGCCAAAATTTAACCGCTTAAAACAATACACATTATTATTTATTATTATCTCAGGTTTTGTGACTCAGAAATCCAGTGTGACGTGACTACATGCCTCTTGCTCAGATTCTCACAAAAGGCTACAGTACAACTTGAGGAAGGCCCTGGTTGTGTCAGTCCAGATGGAGGGAGAATGGGCTTCCCGGATCCTCTGCCTTATGAGTGCTTATTCTGCTCTCAGAGCTGCTTTCTGACTATAGATGTTTGGGGACCTAAATAACTCTTTTTCAGTTCAATCTGGTAAGGTTTCTGCATATATATGTTAAAAGGACTTTGTGGGTCTTCCATATATCTTTTTGGGGTTCCTTCCATTAGATAGAAGATACACCAACAAATCTCTTAGATACACGTCCATCTCTACCTTTGGCTTCTGTTGAGAAGGCTGAGGGGCAACCCCTTACACTTCATAGTGACCCTGTTGTTTGATTGAGAGGGCCTGGGTAGCACACTCTTAATCTTTTTAAAGCTTTTATGTGACTGAACAGTACTCTGAGGTACACCTTTGATCTTTCTGAGGCCTTAATAAAAGATTTCACAGTCACACTTTCAGCTTCAGCTTCATACCATATTTTCCTGGTAGTGCCCTGGATTTCTTTGCTGAAGTCTTTTCTTAATTTTAGCACTTGATTTCTTTTTTTTAAACCATTAATCCTGGCATCTTTCTTTTATGAGTTCTGTTCTCAAATTATTTCTTTCTTCTCACACTTTACTCTAAATAGCAAGAATAAACCAGCCAGAACCTTCAACACTGCTTTGAAATCTCCTTAGATAGATCATGTAGACAACTAGTCATATGTTCAGCTTTCTGCATAACTGCAGAAGACAATGTTTTTTAAATTTCTCCTACTACATAATAATCATGGCCTTTCCTTCAGTTTTCAGTAGTAGTTTCCTTACTCATCCACAGGCTCCTCAAAGTCCTACGTTCTATGAGGTGTGTTCAGTGCAATTTTAAGCATTTTCAATCACTCTCCTTAATGTCCACTATCTGGTTCCAATGCCTCTTCTGCATAAATGTTAGGGGAACATCCCAATTCTGGGTACCAAAATCTGTATTATCTATATCCATTATAACAATTATCCTTAAATAATTATTTATTACTGCATAAAAATTACCACCAATCTTACTGGCTTTAAAGAAAAAAAAATAAATCATTGGTTACCTGATAGTTTCTGTTAGTCAGGAATTTGGGTGCAGCCTGAATGGTTCTGTTTCTGGCCTCTCAAGAGTCTGCAGTTAAGAGGCGTCTGGGTGGCTCAGTTGTTAAGCATCTGGTTTTGCTCAGGTCATGATCCCAGAGTCCTGGGATCAAGCCCCACATTGGGCTCCCTGCTCCGCGGGAAGCCTGCTTCTCTTTCTTTCACTCCCCCTGCTTGTATTCCCTCTCTCGTGCTTTCTCTCTCTGTCAAATAAATAAATAAAAATCTTAAAAAAAAAAAAAGAGAGTCTGCAGTTAAGCTATTGGTTAGGACTGCAGGCATCTCAAGTGTTCTCTGGGCTAGATTCTGCTTCCAAGCTCAATCACTTGACTAGCAACTTACAAAATGGCAGATGGGTTGCCTAAAATGGAAATCACAATCTCTTTGTAATATAATCTCATAATTGACATCTCATGCCTTCAGCCAAATTTTATTCTTTAAAAGTCATTCAATAGAGCCAGCTTACACTCAAGAGGAGAGCACTATGCCAGGGTAGAAATTCTTGGGGGCCATTTTACGGATTTCTTACTACATCTAACCACCATCTTATCTCTCTAAGACACAAAGAAGATTTTTATTCTCTTCCTCACCTGCCAGTCACTCAACCTGTTGTGATGTCTTCTCTGACTTTATTATTTTACTCAAATTTCATTGTACATTGTGGACCAGTAACTCTCTGATTGTCATATCCAGGGGGTCTTTATTAGATTCTTTCTTAGTGAAAACATTAATCTTAGTAAGATTCTCTTTCCTTCCCCTTGGAATGAATTATATGACATTACTGTAATCTCAATTTCCTTTTAGAGCCTTCTTCTTAACTTCTTGCATTGCACCTTCATGCAACTTCTCTTTGAATGTTAAAGTACACAATCTATTTCCTTTTTCTATATATTTTCTTCAGAAAATTTTAATTCTTTCTATGGCTATCTCTTTTGATGTTCCTCAAATTTATATTCCCATTCTGTGCTCTCTACTGATATTTATACTTGTATTTCTGATTTCAACACCTATCTTGTGATCTCTCTACCCTCGTGTGATATAAGCAGTTCAAATTTAACATGTTCTAAAGATTTCATTTATTTATTTATTTACTTGAGAATGAGAGAGAGAGAGAGAGAGAGAGCAGGGGGAGGGGCAGAAGGAGAGAGAGAATCTCAAGCAGACTCCCTGCTGAGTGCAGAGCCAGATACAGAGCTCCATCTCATGACTCTGAGATCATGACCTGAGCTGAAATCAAGAATCAGAGGATTAACTGATTGAGCCACCCAGGTGCCCCAAAATGTATATGTGATTTTGGACTACCCAGATAGTGTGTTAAATATGGATTTTGATTCAACAGGTCTTTAGGGAAATTGGGCACTTCTCACAAACTCCCAGGTGATGCCAAGTCTATTGGTCCTTAGAACTCTCTCTGAGAAACAAGATACTAAATTACACTTATTTCTTATCCTCAGTATCAGTTTTCCTTTTGGATGTACTTGATCATTTAGTGAAAGCATCATTATATATATATATCTCCAAACTAATATCTGGTGGTTACACCAGCTTTTTTAAAATTATTATTGTTTTCTATTGTTTGTTTAGATTTTATGTATCTTATGAGAAAGACAGTGAGTGAGAGAAAAAGAAAGAGAGAGCATAAGCAGGGGGGAGAGGCAGAGGGAGAGGGAGAAGACTCCCCACTGAGGAAGGAGGCCCATGCGGGCTGCAATCCCAGGACCCTGGGATCATGATCTGAACTGAAGGCAGACGCTTAACCAACTGAGCCATCCAGATGCCCCAAGTTTAGTTTCTTTTTTGTTTGTTTGTTTTACTCTAATGCCTTCTCTAACTTGTCATAAAATTATGTACATCTAATTTCTTCTTTTTTTAAGATTTTATTTATTTGAGAGAGAGGGAGAGTGAGCAGTGGGGAGGGGCAGAGGGAGAGGGAGAAGCAGACTCCCTGCTGAGCAGGGAGCCCGATGAGGGGCTTGATCCCAAGACTCTGGGATCATGACCTGAGCCAAAGACAGATGCTTAACCAACTGAACCACAGAGGCACCCTGTACATCTAATTTCTATATATTATTTGAATCTGGTCTCTGATATCCATTCATAACCTACACTAAAACTTAATCTGGATTATTACAGAAAACTCCTAATCAATCTATCTGCTTTCTTCAAATACATCCTCCATCTTGCTGCAAGAATAATATGTTTATTATATGACTATTCGTTGCCTTCAAGATAAATTTCAAAGTCAAGCTTTAAATATAACACATTTCATGATCTCTACTTTGCCTACCTTCCAAGTCACTCTTTCCAGAAATTTATTTGCCATAGTCAATCTTAATTTTCAGAATTTTTCTACCCAGTGGTACACTTACCAGAGGTAAATCCCCTGAAAAATGACTGTCAATTCCACAAGGTCAAAAGCTCTGATAATTTTGGTTCTTTAGTCACGTTTTCACTTTTCTCACGCATGCATAATGTGTTCCCTCTCTCACTGTGTCTCTCTCTGTCAATTAAATAAATGAAGTCTTCAAAAAAATAATGAATATATATTCTATTAATACTGTGGAATCAAACATTTAGGATAGAGGTTTTATTTTGACTAAAATAAAATAGTAAATCTTCAGTTTCTATTAATTATTGATGATCTTATCTGTCTATATATATATTTTTTTTTCTTCCTAATGATTTTGCTTTGATTGTATCAAAGTGTCTTTATTTTTTCTTTACTTTAGGGATATATTATGTTACGGTGTATAATTGTTTGGCCACCTGCTGCAACAGTGTCTCACATTATAAAGATATTTGGTCATTAGTCCATACAGTTATTTCACGCATGAGAATTATCATTTTTAATTTGGCAGCAGTGAACTAACACCCCAGCATGTGTTCAAAACTACCACCTCCAAAGAGCAATAAAGAGAGTTGACTAAGTTGATTAAGACAATAAAACTATCAGAATTGCTTCCGGGCTAACAAAAATGCTTACATCAACTCATACTGCTTATAATTGCTAGTATTTTTTTCTATTTTTCTTAATGACAATAAGCAAGCTACTAATTCAGGTTGTAAATTAAAATGTACATAAAATGGTAATGTAGGTAATAAATTTAAGAAATCACCCATTGAAACTTTAATTATCAAGATATTTCATTGTAAAGTGCACTATGATAAGATACTAAGCTAAATATATTCAAGTAACAGGCATTCAGTCTTCATATTCAGAATACCACAACTATTAGGAATGAAAATGTAAATGAACTGGAAATGTAATTGGTGAAAAAAATACAGAAGTTACAAAAGTACATTTTGCCTGTTTGCTTCAAGAACTGTTACCTGAAACTATAATCTCTTTTGATAACATTTCAGAGTACAAAGTAGGAAATTTGTAGTTATCTAGTGAATATAGGTTATATGAACAGTTAAACTACTAAATTCAAGGAGAAAAACTGGCATTTTTCATTAAAATTGTGCTTTAACAGTTAATGCAGTTTTAATTGACTATTATTTGTTCTATAAAGAAAATATTTGTATAAATATAAATTTAGAAATTTCCCTTCTTGATTTATTTATTTATTTGGTAAAGAATGTTGATACAGCACACACAAAGTTTAGAAGCTTAAAAAATAACTGACTATAAAAACTGGATGGAATATTTTGCACCATATAATAGCTAAATATATTAGGAATTTATCATTTTTTTTTGGTCCTTTGTAAACTGAAATAAATTTATAATCAACGTAACAGCAACAATACTGAAATTAAAAGAAGCTACCAGTATATATTTTATGGAAGTTTCCAGTCAAAACACAAAACACAATTTTATTGAATAGAAGTGTGACACATTTTGCAAAAGAACTAATATGAAGATAATCTGTTTTGTTTTATTTGGTCTTCATTCTGAAGCACAGTTCTCAAGAGGAACTGTGAATTAGAATCACCTGGGAGGTTTTTTCTCCCTACTTTTTAGCTTTATTGAGGTACAATTGACAAAGTGGAATTGTATACATTTTAGGTGTACAGTCTGATATTTTTATATATATATATATATATAGTGACACAATCACAACAATCAAGCTAATTAACATAACCATTGTCTCACATACCTTTTTTATTCTTTTTTTTTCCCCTTGTGGTGAGAACACTTGAGATCTACCCTCTTAACAAATTTCAGATATACAGTATAGTATTGTTACTAAAGTCACCATGCTGTGCATTGGATCCTCAGAACTTACTCATCTTGCATAACTGAAATTTTCCATCCTTTGACCTAGTCTATTCAGACCAATCAAATTGGAATCTGAAGGTGAAATCCAGACATCAATTTTTTTTTGGAAACTTACCAGATGATTCTAATGAGCACCCAGCTATCAGGAAATTTTCTGTATAGGCTGTTTACCCTTTAAATATCCTATCATCCCTATGTTAACAAACTACATACAAACTTAAAATAATGTGAAATCAATTATTTAAATATGGTTTTTTATATTTTCTTTGTTTTTCTTTTGTTCAAAATTTCTTTTGGTGTTTATTTTAAAAATGAATGACAAATCATATATATTTAATTGTTCAGCTCTAATACTTATAATTTACACATTTTGTTGTTTTTAACAGTGAAACAAACACTCCAAGATGATTATATAGATTATATGATCAGTCATTGATAAATCAGATATTCTTTTATATTAAAATTTTTCACATATTCCTTAAATTGTGAGAAGTCTTTGAAGTATCTAAGGCTCTGGCTAATATACCTGTCAACTCATAGAAATTTCTGCTTAATAGGGGGAAAAGCTGCTTCTGTGCACGCAGGTGAGTTTAAGTGAAAATTTAGTTTCTTTTATTTATTTGAAGTGTAGGTTTCTCCTGGGTTACTGGGAGCGAATCCAGCTGGGCCTGGGTGAATTCAAAGGCCACATTCAGCAGAGGCCACAGTTTCTGCTGGAATTACAACAAAAAAGATAAAATAGAGCAATGTAAAACTTTCATTTTGAGAACAGGGATATTGTAAAATATTTCTGCTTTGTGCTTTTCACCATGGTTTGGAAGTAGGTGCACAATGTTTGGTATATTCCTGGTGCTGATTCTTCTTCTTGTTTTTAATTAGGCATAATGCAAAATTTAGTAAGTTGAGGATTGCTTTAAATAGAAATTGATTTATTTTGAAAGTTTCTTTAACACAAATAATATAGTTAATCCCTGTTTGCCTAGACATATTCCATAATTGGGATAAAAGAATATATTTTTAAAGCTACTAATTGGAAAGAGAAGCAAACACAGCTAAAGTATAAAACATATGACTTTAAAAGAGAATAAGAAAATGAATTCATACATTCAAAGATCTAAAGTGAATGCTATTTTGTAATAATTTATGGTACCTAATAGGATAAATAAAAAGTAATCATTATCCTAAGACTTTTTATACTTTAGTTTGCTCAGAAAGATAAATAAATAGACTGAGCAAATATATAGCATAACATTAACTGATGCTAGAGAGATAGTATGTTTATTGCTATTTGGAGTATATTTCTTTTTAAGCTTAAATATATATGTAGCCATGATTGGATTTCAGTAAGCTTCTGTATAGATATTTGCAATTATTTGTCTAGCTAAGGACTGGCAAAAGGCAAAGAATGGGACAGCCATGCTGAAAACTTTTATTCCAATTTTTTCTGATTGTAGAAATTGATATATATATATTTTTTTCAGTCCTGACCTTTCCAGTGGAGTGGATGTAGGTAGATTACAAAAATAAGTGCAAGACCTATAGGGAGATCTTAGAAACTGGGTAAAATGCATGAAGTTGTTTGTACTATTGTCCATTTTGTGGTAGAAATTTAAGTTTTATTCAAGTAAAAAATCTCACATTTCATTTATAATCTGAGAAATTTGGGTATATGTTTTTTAGTGTTTTAACTTATCGGCATCATATTGTTATCCTATCCCATCACCTGGACAAAAACAAAAACAAAAACAAGCATATTATTGTTGTGTTTTTCAATGAATAAATACCAAATGTGTTAATTTGACTCCATAATTCTTTCTTTTTTTCAAAAAGTTAATGTGATTCATGGAATTACTGTTATGAAGCTATAACTTCAGTGCTTTTCACCTTATGATTAAAGCCCATTGGGTTGAAGATGGGATGAATAGCTTTCCTTTAAGGCCACAATGACTTGTTGAGTGGGTATTTAGGTCACAACAATACAGGCAGGGGGGTCTTCTTAAGTTTGGGTTATGTACATGTGACTGAAGAAATCCGATTTTATTCAGCCACTGGAATGTGAAACACATTCCAGATAGATGAACCTGGAGAGCAGAGCATCTATTTTCCCCAACACCTTTTATATCTTTATTATTATTATTATTATTATTATTATTATTACAATTCAATCTCTCAAATACAAAAGTATTTTTTCTGGTTATGGATGCATTGCTAAAACCTTCCAGACTGATAGTGGTAGAAAAATAATTAAGTTGGAAAATTGCACACTTAGAGGATAGAAAATATCAAAAATTTGTGGTCTAGATTGTCTCATCACATATTTGAATAGCTATTTGACATTTAAAAATCTCTGGCTGCAAAAATGTTTACTTAATTTTCCCCAGTTTATATAAATATCAGCCTCCTAGTTTTCCAAAGGCTTACTTTATTGATCTTATCTCTATTTTTGAGATTGTACCACGGAATCTTAACAACTCCCCCATCATCATTTGAAGCCTGTGTACATATTGTTAAGCTTTGTTAAGTTATAAGCTCAACCAAGCTTAATGCCACATTAAGAATCACAAAAGGATGTTTGTTTTAAAGAGAATTGTTTACAGTTTCTTCAAGACTGACTTTAAAGTTTTTATGAAATTATTAGAGTTTACATTTTCTAAAATAAAGAGTTTACATTTTCTAGTTAACTTAGGAACAATAGGATTTTTAAAAATTAGATGTGCATTAATTTGTTCATTCAATAAATATTTATTGAGAAACTGTTATATACCAGGCACTTTTCTAAGTGCTAAAGATAAACAGCTTAGTATTATAGGTATTTTAAACACATTGTTAGTTTAGAGGGATATTTGATCAAAAATAATCCATGGAACATTTATTTTAGAACCTCCTGATGGGACAATTTAAAAATGATGATTTCTGGGTCCCATCTGAGATCAAATGAATCATATTATTTACCCATGGTTCCTAAGAATATGCATTTTAGCAAGTCTCCAGGTGCTTCGTGGCATAGGACATCTTTTTGTTTTGGTTCTAAGTTTATGTGGTTTTGAAAAGTAGGATCATATTAGCCTAATGCCAGATTCTATATTAAAATAAATGTGGGCTTTGGACCGATATAAGAAATAGAATGAATGGCCAGCTCCTTGCTGTGTTTAAAGTCTTTTTTAAATATTTCTGTCTCAGGCTCCAGAAACAAAATGCCAGCTCTAGCATTTGATCATATTTTCTTCTTTGTATATTATTTCTTGTAAAAGGGCTCTGGATTTCACTCGGTTTTCTTCCGCAACTATTAATGGCTATGAAGTCTACAGATGAATTACTTTACTGCTAATAACCAGAACTAGATTGATCAATTATAGTTCATTACAAAACCTTATAGTCAGGTGGAGTAATGGTTAAGTATTTCATCAGATTTTGTTTTCATAACTCTTAACAATTAAAAAAAATCTCATTGGGGCACCTGGGTAGCTCAGTCGTTAACGTCTGCCTTCGGTTCAGGTCATGATTCCAGAGTTCTGGGATGGAGCCCCTCATCGGACTCCGTTCTCCACGGGAAGCCTGCTTCTCCCTCTCCTGCTCCCCCTGCTTGTGTTCCCTCTCTCGCTGTGTCTCTCTCTGTCAAATAAATAAATAAAATCTTAAAAAAATAATAAGAAATAAAATCTCATCAATTGACACCTAATAAATATTTCAATGAAATTGATATTAATCCATATGAGATACTCTTTTATAGTCCCAGAGGAAGCTGAAAGTTTTATGAGTTCTAATGTTTCTCAATGAGATGAAATGATCTTTTAAAGGAACAGGATGCAAGGGTTCGTAATAAATGTCCTCACTATATAAAGTTAACAATGTGCCCAGTGAGAACTCATCAGACAATTAACATTTTCTAAGATATTGACCAGCTTAAGGGAAACCATTTTATTTTTAATTAAAATTGTGGTTCATAAGAAAAATATAGCCAGGGAGTAAGGTGTGTACATATGCCTGTGTATGTGTATGTGTGTGTGTGTGTATGTGTGTGTGTGTGTGTGTGTGTGTGTGTGTGTGTATGATATACTTCTTGAACACTGGAAACAATTTGACAAATGCAACATATTTTACTTGATCTTAAGAACCAAGAAAAAAAAAAGAACCAAGATATGATATTAGAAGGGTGACATTTTGAGGCATATTTCTTTACACGTAGGAAGTTCAAAATAAAGATAGAAATACACACATTTATTTCTATTGAAAATTAAATGTGTTTTAAACCTGTTGTGTAATTTAATTAGAGTTATTCAAAGGTGATTTATTAGACACTTCATTCCTACAGCATGAAAGGCAACAACTCATAAAGGGAAACAACTCATACAGGCCTTCTAAGTACTACTTGGAGAGCTCAGGATGCCCCTTATAATCAATCACTAATACCCTCCGAGACTTCATGGTCACATAAATGTGGATTCTTGGATTGTAACTGCTGAGTGAAACACTAACACAAAAATAACCTGTGTTTTGTTCTATAATATAACTCATTAATTGCCCACATCCATGGCTGACTTGGTGAATAGCTAATTATTTATTAAGTTCAAATTCTTCTTTAATTATTCTCTTCTCATTATATCGTCTCTAAGCCTTTGCATACATCCATACCCTTCAATGTGCAATTAATTGGTTAAACTGTTAAAATACAGTTCTTTCCTAAAGAATCATCCTTTGCATTGCTTAATTCAGTCCAAAAAAGAATTTCTTGACAAAACTTTTTTTTTTTTTTCACCTAGAGAAGGTTAAAGAGAATGAAGAATAGGATTGTAAAGAAAACTGTATTAGGAAGTATTTGAATATTCATTGGCTTTTATACTTGGCTTAATAGTTATTGTGTATAATTGTTTTCTTATTTAAATAGTTCCATGCCCCTAATTTTTTAGAGTATCAGGCTTTAAGTTATATTCCCCAAGGGAATGAGACGGATACAAAAAACAGCATAAAGGTTTTTCCTGACATTTCTGCAAAGAGTTTTATGAGCCTGACATACAAATAATTATAGTAATAATTACAATGGTAGTAAGAGTAGCTAACTCTTAAGTAGCTCTTAGTATGGCTTAAAGAGTGATTTGCATGCTTTAGATATATAAACTTGTTTTTCATGACAAATCTCCTAGATGGGTACTATTATTATCTCCCTGTTACAGAAGAGAGAAGTAAAGCACAGAGAGGTGAAATTCCTTACACAGAGACATACATCTAGTAATTGGGAAAGCTAGAATTAAAATACAAGCAGTCTGGCTACCGAATAAGATCTAAAATGTTGAATCAATCATAATTTGTCAGAAAAGAACCCTGGGGGGAAAAATAAATAAATAAAATGAAACAAAATAAAATAATTTGGATCTTGCTAAATGTCAAAGACTTTGAATTCCTTTTGAATTATAAACAAAAATCACATAGTGATCTATCATTAGAAATTATTTTATGGTCTGTCAGCTGGCAAGTTGATTAGGTTCTCCTTTAATTTTGGCAAAAACAAAGAATCACAAATATCTGAATTACGAGAGCATTTGCTACCCAGTCATTAATCTCATTCACTTCATAAGACCACTACCAACATTTAGAACCCTCCATTGGTTTTGTACCACAGGTCATTTTTTGCTTAGAAACTATGCTCCATTGTACGGTCAGGAATGGGGTAATTGAGGAAGAGGAAGTGGGAAAAGCAGCAGCCGATGATGTGTATGTACCTGGGCAGATCAAATTTAAGAAATAATACTTGGGGAAGCTAAGGATCTGGAAATTTATTCTGTTAAAGCTATTTATATGTCTATGTTTACACTTTGGAAAATCTGCATACAACCCTGGGAGTTTGGGGTAGGTACAAAGAAGTAGTCCAATATGAAAATTGTTTAATAGAACTTCTGTTTTCCAATATGCATAAGAGCAATCTGTAATCCTGATAACCAGAAGAGATCCAAGTGTAAATTAATTTTTGGTGTAATTTTTCCCTTGTGTGCCATCTATGTGTATCTTCGGTTTATAGCACATATAATGTGGTAGTATAAATAATCTGCACTCTAGTCTTTCTTTTCTTGCTAACCAGATCAAAGTCATCACTGTACTTAAATTTTCTCGAGAGTTTATGTCCACAAGATCACCTCCTCCCATTTTATTTGTTTATTTGTTTGTTTATTTATTTATTTATTTATCTTTTAAAGATTTGAGAGAGAGAGTGAGCATGTGAGTGTGGGTAAGGGCGGAGAGAGGATCCGTGAGCAGACTCCCCACTGAGCAGGGTGCCTGACTCAGGGTTCCATCTGAGGACCCCGAGACCATGACCTGAACTAAAACCAACAGTCAGATGCTTAACCTACTGAGCCACCCAGGCACCCCATCTCCTCCCATTTTAGGGCTTCTCTACCAAGTTTGATATACAGTATCAGATAGGATATGCTTACTCTTCCACTAGTTTATCAGCTTAGAACTAGGCAGCCTTTGTTCTTACTCTGTCTTCACCCCCTGCTAGCTGTGAGATGCTGTCACTCCTCTGTGCCTAGTTTTACTCATTCAAATAATGGAATAAAGAGAAGTATCTACATTTTAGAGTTGATGTGAGGATAACATTGATTATCATGTATAAGACAATTAGAATAGTGCCAGGCACATAGGAATAGTTAGTAAAAAGTTAAGAATTATTACTATCATTTAACTATATGTTATTTTTTTAAATATTTTATTTATTTATTTGACACAGAGAGAGAGAGAGCAAAAGCAGGGGAGCAACAGGCAGAGAGGGAAGCAAGATCCCCACTGAGCAAGGAGCCTGATGTGGGACTCGATCCCAGGACCCTGGCATCATAATCTGAGCTGAAGGCAGACACTTAACCAACCAAGCCACCCAGGCTCCCTAACTATATGTTATATATATGTTATATTAATATATGTTATTTTCTTCATATACAATGAATTTCCTTCAATTAAATATTCTAAAAAAAAAAAAGAAAAAGAAAATTCTATTATGGAGACCATTTATTGAATACATATTAGCTTCTACTCACTGGGTTGAATTTTACATGCACCATCTTATTTCAACTTCTGAAAAATATTGTAAGGTGGATGTTATAAAAATTTATTTTTACAGGGTGCCTGGGTGGCTCAGATGGTTAAGCGTCTGCCTTCGGCTCAGGTCATGATCCCAGGGTCCTGGGATCGAGTCCCGCATCGGGCTCCCTGCTCCTTGGGAGCCTGTTTCTCCCTCTGCTTCTCTCTCTCTCTCTCTCTCTCTGTGTGTCTCTCATGAATAAATAAATAAAATCTTTAAAAAAATTTATTTTTACAAATGAGGCTTAGAAAAATCAAACCATTTGCTTAAGTTTATACCTCTAAAACTATGATTAAGATTCAGGTATTTCTGTCTACTTGTCTGTCCACTGATCCACAGATCTCATATGGAAGAATGATAGTGGACACAAAAACCAAGAAAAAACTGCCTATCTGTGCATAGACTTGCCTAATGCATTTATATAGGATGAGAGATGTGCCCCCCAGACTGCCCTTCAGGACTGAAGCTTTTTTCCAGTGACTGTGAAATTTCACCCCTGAGAGCTGACAGCTGAGTCCCCCCTCCAGGGATTTCCCTCAACAGAGAGGAGCTGCTTTTCTTAAGGTTGAGAACTTCCCAGGGGGCAGTCCGCATTCAATACGTGGTCAGCACAGTGATATATAAATCTGACTCCTCTTGTTCCACTTTAGGTCATCTCAGAAGTACCATCCCAGGCCCAGAGTTCCTGTATGATTTGCTGGGGCCTCTGTTGGAACCAAACTGCAGTTCAACTACTTGTTCTGTCCAATCCTGTTTCCTTCCCCCTTTACAATTATGATCCCTCCAGCTTTACCCCATAAACCATCGTGACTAAAATCTTTGTCTCAGAATCTGTTTTCTGAAGAGCCCAATCTCTGACACAAAGCCTACTATTTTTGGAATTATGAATTAAATCCCCACTCAAAGAAAACTACATTGCCTATTGTAGAAATTTCCATTCAACTAATCTTTGTACTAGAATTAAAATCTCTGATTTATTTTGAAATTTTCTCTGAAAAATTTTAACTTTAGAAAAAGAACAGTAATAACCTCATTACTCTTAAAGGTTTCTATTGCAAATATGTTTTAATAATTCTAATTTCAGTAATCATTAGTCACTATGTTACAGTTTAAAAAAAATTTTTTTTTCTGTATAAAACAGGCTATATACTACCTAGCCACAGATTAGGAGAAATGAAAAACACATTAAGTGTGTCCCATACTAATTTCTTTCTCTAACTCTGTGACCATTCTACAAGTATGTAAAAGGGACAGTTACAATATACTGTGTAAAAACAAATATACTTAGGTATAACTCTGGTAAAGGAGGTGGCAATGTCTACTGGAACTAAAAAAACTATATAAAAATTAGAATTTCTCTAATATTTCAGAAAATAGTGTCTTCTCTTTGCATAATTTAGGATTCTGGAAATCATCTGGCCCAAACACTGCATTTTATATATGAAGAAAATAAAGCCAAGTTCAAAAAATAATTTTGCAATAGAAAAATTATAAATTCCTGAAAAATCTACACTCTCTTACAAGTATTTTTGTCATCTCTGAAGATACAAATTTAAGAATTCAAGAAATCTAAAAAACAAATCAAAACAAAAAGGTACACTGTACACGTATTGGAAAGGCCAAAATCCAGAACACTGACCATACTAAATACTGGTGAAGATGCGGATTGACAGGAACTCATTCACTGCTGCGGGGGATAAATAGATGGAGCATAATAGGTAGGTTTTTAGGGCAATGAAAGTACCTAGCATGATACCATAATAATAAATTTTGTCTTTATACATTTGACAAACTTATGGAATGTATAAGACTAAGAGTGAACAATAATGTAAAATATGGATTTGGAGTGATTATGATATATTAGTGTAAGCTCATCAATTGTAATAAATATACTACTCTGGTGGGGGTGTATTTGGTAATGGGGGAGACCATGCATGTGTAGGGAGGGGAAATTTATAGGAAATCTCTATACCTTCCCTCTTAATTTTGCTGTGGACCTAAAGCTGCTCTTTAAAAAAATGAAATCGTGTCCAAAATTTATAAGGAATTCCTACAAATCAATAAAAAGGTAAAATTTTGATCTCTCTTAACAATCAGAAAAAAAACATTAAAACAATTAAGAGATACTATTAGGTAAGCATATATTATATTTAAATTGAATTCAGTCGACTTTGAGAAGGAAACATTTAATTTTTGCTCCTATTATGTTTGGCATGGTTCTAGATGCTTTATCCTCATCGCCTCGCTTCATGAAGTCTTAAGAGCAAACTAATGAATGAGTTTTATTATCTTCATCATACAGATGAATAGTTTGAAACTCAGAACAGTTAAGAAACATGCCCCCCCAAAAAAACTACAGGTAAAAATTCTGACCAGGATTCAAAAATTATATTTAAGTTTAATGTCTATAATTTTCTGTTAGGTTGTATGTATGTGTATGTGTTGGCTGAATGGAAAGTTACAAGTTTGGTAAAAGATAAAACCTTGGGCCCGTATCTTGTTAATTCACAAGGACAGAGAATATGCTCTAATCTAACCATTTTTGTACCCTAGTATCTATGAGCAACAGGAACACTGTTAAAAATGGAATAACTCCGCATTAAAAGACTAGGGTCATATTTTTATATTTAAAATTTGTAATATTTTTGAGAACATATTTGAAATTTTGGAAATACCGGTTTATCAGGAGTGGTTTGTTTTTTTTTAATTTTTTATTGTTATGTTAATCACCATATATTACATCATTAGTTGTTGATGTAGTGTTCCATGACTCATTGTTTGTGCATAACACCCAGCGCTCCATGCAAGGAGTGGATTTACCCTGCTAAAATGGTTGGCTTACAGAACACATACACAGAAAGTAGAATATAGTTCTCCAAGCTAGTAGTCACGAAAATATATGACAACTACATCAGTGTAAATGACAGATTCCTTTCAATGTATTTTGGCATGTTCCTATTTTTACCCCAAATAGTTATGAGTCAGAACAAATTAAGGTTCTAGGGGCAGCAATTATGCAAAATGAAAACACAGATTGTTCTTTGAATCAAGCCTCCATCTTGGCCTTAGGGGAAAAGTGCTGAAGAGAAAGCAGAGCTGTAGTAAGGAACATTCTTCTGTTGTATTCTGTTAGAAACCAAATCAGCAAAATACCCAGAAAGCATTATAAGTAAATGGTCTTCATGCAAGAAGCCAATTTTGCACATTGAAAAAAAAATAAATTTCTGTGCTATGTGTTCTAAAATTTGAAAGAAAACTATAAAGGAAAGAAAACATTAGCTATTCAAAGAAATACTGGCTAAATGGCAACTCTTTGAAGCAATACTTACATCAAAGAATATACTCAACTGTCAAAGACACCAAAGATGTTTATATAGAATAATAATTATAACAACTGTAAGAATTAACCCAACTTACTGTCACATTCATATTCAGTCAGAGTGCCTTCTCACTTATTTGCTTGCTTAGCCCTTGCTGGTGACAATAAGGTTTATTATGATAATAAATTGATTTAGTCAAGGTTCCTTAAGGAACTAAATGTCAAACTCAGAGTGAGTAATTTGAGGAGATTTTAGTAAAGGGAATATTTTTTAATGTGGGCAGGATTTAAGAAAACCAATAGTTCAGTTCAGTTCAAAAATCAACAGTTCAGTACACCAGGGCTGGTAGAAGAGGAGAGATATTACCCAACTTAGGTGGGAAAAGAGGAAAAAAATAAATAAATAAATAGCTTTTGGAGAGGGACATGTATAGTTGCAGCAACCTACAAAGCATGGAAGTTTGAATATTTGGAAGTTACTTTGGGTAAAGAACAAAAATCTTGTAAACCACAGTAGGGATGTCTATTGATTTTTCCACAATATGATTGCCCTTGCAAATATTAGTATTAATAATATTGGTAATATCAGCATCACTCCTGGGAAAACTTGGAGGCAATTCACAATGTGTATTTGAGGCCGTGTTGCAGTTTTTTCTTTTTTCTTTTTTTAAGATTTTATTTATTTGACAGAGAGAGACACAGCAAGAGAGGGAACACAAGCAGGGGGAGTGGGAGAGGGAGAAGCAAGCCTCCCGCGGAGCAGGGAGCCCGATGCGGGCCTCAATCCCAGGAGCCTGGGATCACGACCTGAGCCGAAGGCAGACACTTAACGACTGAGCCACTCAGGCGCCCATGTTGCAATGTTTTTTCTCAGGAGGACCCAGCTTCCCCCGGGTCAAAGCACTCCAATTCTGTGAATTGGTTTATACCTAGGAACTGGGTACGAGACTATGAACCCTCACTACAGTGAGTTAAGTTTTCACCCACTTGATGTTAATATATTTTTGCTGTTATATGTCAAGCAGCATATTAGTAGCTGATGGTCTGTTTCATTTCTAGCAGTACTGTGATAAATTAGGCAACATCCTATATACTTGTAGGCACAAATACTGACCATCATTTCCTGTTTATGACTTATTGTGATAATTCCTTCTACTTCCTTTCTGATGGTTAATTCATATCACCTGCTTTTATTGCTTTATTATCTCCTTACTCCTAGTGAGATCAATTTCAATAAAGCACTTCACAGTGATCCTTGGCCCACAGAAGACTGCCACTGCTGAATATTTCAGGGATATTATTGCTCTCTCACCAAAGCATTTCTTAATATTTTCTAGGTAGTAGCCTTTGATTCCTTTTGTTGGTATGGAAAAGGAGTGCCTTAACAGATTGCATGTAACATTTTCTTCGCCCCATGCTTTGAATTCTTTTCTTACAGCATACCAGGAAGTTCTGGGATTTCCACCTCATTGACTCTAAGCCATTAAAGACTCTAGACTTCATTTAGTACATATGCCACACCAAAGCTTGTACATTAAATATTGAATTTTAACTTTGTGAAACAATGTCAGTAAATTCAACCCAATACAGCATTATGTTTTATCCTTCTTGACTCAGTAGCCTAGAATCCATTTCTATGCATACTCCTCCAAGCCTAACTGATAGAAATTGTTAAGCATTTACAATTTGCTGGTCCATGGCCTCCAAATACAAGCCTTGTAATTTTAATTGCGTGCTACAGATGTCTGTGTTCCCAGACCAGGAAGCTATAGTGCAACCCTCAAATATATTAGCAATCCAATCCCAGAATTCCAGTGTGAAGGTTTGTTTCCTGGGGCTACTTCTAGGTACAGATTGTTGTATCAATCAATATCTTAGCAGGAAGTGCTTAGCCTGGGGAGTTCTAGATGAGTTCTAGATAAAGAAAATACCACAAAGTGATGGGTAGAGTCTATGAAAATTTAAAAAAAAATCAGTACTCTTGGACTAATTTGGTAGCTCTCATTGAAAAGGTGACCATCCTCAATCCCCAAAGTTCTTTGTATACCAACTACATCTCCCATTGAGAATAGAATACTTTTTTTCTCCTCTTTATTTTGGACTGGCTTATAAATTGCCTTAACCAAGAGAATGTTGTTAAAGTGATGCTGTGTCATCTTTAAGACTAGCTCTGAAGAGGTCTGGCAGGTTCTGATTTTGCTCTTTTGGAGTGCTAAGCCACCATGTAAGAAGCCTGGCTACCCTCCTGGAGAGAGAGGCCCATTTAGGTCTTGACCTTTCCTAACACCCTAGTTAAAAATCCAGCTGAATTTTGCTGCACATGCTACTCCAACCAACACCACACGGAATTAAAAAGACTTGTCCGAAAATCCCTGACATAGCTGAAGGATCGTGACACAATAAATGGTTTTTGTTGTGTTAAGTTACAAAATTTAGGTCAGCTTGTTATTCATACACAGTTGCAACAGCTGGCAAGAGTGGGGCACCGTACCACCCTCAGATCTGAAGGACATGCACTGTGTATGCCCTTCTCAGCTGAGCCCATATTCTAGCTGCTCTTTGAACTCCCATGCAGAAGTAATCTATGAAGCTTGTAAACCTCTAAATCACTTCTTGTGACCATCCTTACATCCTTTATATCCACAGCTTACATTGTAACTTTTTAATCAGTCTTTTCTCCCCGATTGTATTGTGAATTTCTGGTGTGGGAGATTAGTTTTTGTTGGATTCTTGATATTGCTACACACTATGGAAAATGTCTCTCTGAAATATAGTGGGCATCAAGATAGAGAAAACCTTACACAGGGGGTTCATCAAAGAGGAGTCAAAATAAGTTAAACATGACTTTAAACTCTAATAATAGAATAGCAATTAAACTAAGTGCATTTATGCACTCTGATTATTTTTTTTTAAGATTTTATTTATTTAATTGACAGAGAGAGACAGCGAGAGAGGGAACACAAACAGGGGGAGTGGGAGAGGGAGACGCAGGCTTCCTGCCGAGCAGGGAGCCTGATGTGGGGCTCGATCCCAGGACCCTCAGATCCTGACCTCAGCCGAAGGCAGATGCTTAACGACTGAGCCACCCAGGAACCCCTATGCGCTCAGATTGTTAACAAATAAAGGGTAACTACTATATTCATGAAAAACAATTCTTTTATCTTTTTACTTTTTAATAATTCCTAGCTACTTTACCAAGGAATAATATGCCTCATTTATGTATATCACTATCCAAGACACTATTCTAAAACATTTACATAGGAGTTTGTTTAAGACTCCTCTCTTCCTCTGCCCCTGTGTTTGATTGCTCTCTCTCTCACACAAAATAAATAAATAAATCTTAAAAAAAATCTGCATATGTTAATTGGCTAGAGAGCCAATAGGAGAGAAAAACATATTATTTTTTCCATAAGGTTCCAATGTCTATGTGGTCACACTTTGAAGTATGAGGTATATATCTATTTTCTTTTAAAACGTTATCCTTGAGTTACTACACAACAAACTACCAAAGAAGCTCTGTGGTATTCCTCCCTTCCCTACCTTTTGGTTTTCTCCATTATTTCTTCTATTCCACCTGGAGCATGCTTACTTAAACAGTTTAGAAAGACATAGCTCGAGTCTCAGATTTTTCCACAAACATGTTAGCCAACTTGCAGTTGATATATACAAACTTGTTTGTAACTCTGGCAAGAAGATTAAACCAGTTCACACCTCTTTGATGTGATTTAGATAACAAGTTGAACTCAAGATGATCATGATCAATAAACACAATCTTCCAGAAGAGATTCAAACCAAGAAAAGATACATGTTTACTGGGGAAGAAATAATGAAGAGAAGCAATGCTCCCGTTTAAAAGTCTATAGACATATTATAGCTTCCCTTATTCCCATTAAAGAACAATATATTGAGTTATTTAGGAACTAATTTTCCTGTGCATGGTTAATTAAATAAAAATTCAATGCAAAATATCACAGTGGTTTAAAAAATTATATGTCCTATTTTTCTTTCTAAAATTAATTGAGTCATATAACAACTGGTCTTAGTTTTCTAATGTGAATATGTTCATGAAATCCTGGGATAGGTATAGTTTTATATGATCTGTAAATAAAAAAGTATCTTTTGTTACTTTCAAGCAGATAGGAAGACAATATTCTAATTCTAGCACATTAAAAATGTTGATGTTCCATATAAAACAAACTTGTGTGCATTAATAGTTTATAAATTTTTGGGGGGGGAAAAGAGAGAAAGGACTTTTCTGTTTTATGTTTCTATACTGTTTGAACTTCTGTCATGAACTGTATTACTTAAATAGTGATAGACTAGTTTGACTTTTATTGAAAAGAGTAAGGATTAAATTGGCATACCTTAATACTATTGCCTTTTGGGGGAAGGTGACATTTTTTTTTTTTTTTATTGAAGTATCATTGCCGTACAATATTATATTAGTTTCAGGTGTACTACATAGTGATTGAACAATTATATATATTAGGAAATGCTCACCACTATAAGTACCAGGCAGGTAATAACTACTCAGCAGGGTTAACACAGTCCTTTCAATTAGATGGAGAAGATAAGTGTAATTATGATAGGCTGAAATGATTTCCATCTGGAGACAAGATTATCAATGAATAGTAACAAAAAATTTTCATTTTTGAAAAATATAGAGGACTTTTTATTATTGTGTCCAAATTGTCATATATAAACATAGGAATATTTTTTTTTTAAGATTTATTTATTTGACAGAGAGAGACACAGCGAGAGAGGGAACACAAGCAGGGGGAGCGGCAGAGGGAGAAGCAGGTTTCCCTGCGGAGCAGGGAGCCCGATGCAGGGCTCGATCCCAGGATCCTGGGATCATGACCCGAGCCGAAGGCAGATGCTTAATGACTTGAGCCACCCAGGTGCCCCTATTGGAATAATTTTTGTGAGCTCTTGAATGGCTTATGCTCCCAAATCTCTGTGACACTCCCAGTGTGGATTCACCAAATATTGCCTATACATCTAATTCAAATGCAGAATTTCAAGTCAGTGTTGTCCTTAAGTAAATAGGGAATCTGAACAAGCACCAAATAGGTTGTTTTTCAAATTCTGTTCTGTTGTCTCAACTGCACTTCCACCTGGCCTTCTAATCCCCTTATGACTAATGGGGATTTTATTCATGATATCAATAAATTTTATACAAATACTCATTAAAGGGATTCCTACCCATGGCTAGGTGACATGTCGGAAAAAAAATACTACTTATATAACTACAAAAATATCACTATAAAATCCATACATTAATTCCTATCTGTGTTCTTACATTTTACTCAAATGAACATATAAAGCCATTCTGTACACTCAAAAATAACACTTTATCCAGAATAGAGTTAAGCAATGGAGTTAGGAAATAAAATCATGGCCAAGAAACTGATTAGGACTTAAGTATATGTAATATATATAAAGAAAATAAAGATTCCATATAGATTTGTTTGGTAAGTGAAAATGTTGTAGGAAGGTAGCAAGGTGGATAGTGTATAAATGATGAATATCCTCTCATTGGTTCTGTGCTCCTGTACTAGTCAATTATATTCTTTGAAAATTGGTTTCTTTATTTCTTTTTCTTTTTGAAGATTTTATTTATTTATTTAACAGAGAGAGAGAGACACAGCGAGAGCAGGAACACAAGCAGGGGGAGTGGGAGAGGGAGAAGCAGGCTTCCCGCCGAGCAGGGAGCCAGATGCAGGGCTCGATCCCAGGACCCTGGGATCACGACCTGAGCCGAAGGCAGACGCTCAACGACTGAGCCACCCAGGCGCCCCAGTTTCTTTATTTCTAAAATGTGGAAAATGATGTTTATAAAAGTATTACATAGTTATAGACATAATATCCATCCACAATAAATCCAGATCTGCCATAAAGTTTATATAGAATTGGCATTCAATAAATGATTAATGTTATTAATATTTTAAATGTCATTGTATAATAATATGCTTTTATCATAAATTAATGAATGTCGATAATAATAATACTAATAACACCTGGCTTTCCATTTCATCTCTCTTCAGCCACACATAATTAAGGAAACCCTCTATTAATTAATTCTTTTTATAGATACTTATTAAGTATCTACAGTGTGATAGGCACCATTTTAACTATTGAGCTAGACAATAGAAATGGCCTTTAATATCATGAAGATTTCATTCTAGTGAAGGTAATCAGAAATAAACAGTAATAAAAGAAATAAGTTAAGAGTAAATAAATAAGAAAATAAAAGAAAGCAGTAAGAGCTGCTGAGTGGCTACTAAAGTTGAGTGGTTAGAAAAGCTCTTCACTTTGTTAATATGTATAAAACATTTATTGAACATTTGACTTATATTTATTGCCTGCCATCAAAAAGAAGAGGCATAGTGGCTAGGAATTTCAGGTTGACAGCTGACTTCCTACAGTTGTTACATTCTTTTCCACAGAGTACCCAATGATTTGAATAAGTTGTTCAAAATGTTTAAACCTTTATATTCTCATCATCAAAATTATGATAATAATAATATGTATATTGTAGTCTTTTTGATCATTATATAAAATGATCTGCAAAACCTAATATCAGCTCCAACATATACCAATGGTTTTATTCTGACTAATATGATTTAAGAAAGTGAGAAAAAAAGAGGCCACATATTATGCGTTCTGAAGAAACAGTTTTCTCCTGCATTGAGTAAATAATTAAAATCCAGATGGAAGCCTTTTGAGTATTTTCTTGAATCAAATGAGTTATCTAGAAAATGGATGTATAGGACTTCCATCTTATAGGAGAAAAAAAATTCTATGAACTCTTTTTTCATCATAAATCTTATTTAGAGTTAATTAAAATAACCTATGTCAAGTAAATCCTTCATTCTATCCCTAGAACTAATCCACAAGTAATGGAAACATTTCTACTCCATTAAATGTGTGCTTATTTATAGCTTTAAATTTTGAAACCAATTTTCAGTCTAGGCAAGGACATTTTGGTGTACTTATTTAGTCAGTCTTAAAGGTTAGATAATGCCCTGATACTCTTCTGATTTTGATATCCTAGTATCTCAATTTCTGAATGTCTGGCTTATAGCATATATTCAAAGTATTGGGTTCTTATTGTATAACTGACCTTTGTTGCATGAATAACTTACCTGAGAGTCTGAGTGTCCTATGAATAAAGCTGTGCTGTGAAAATTGAATACTAATAATAGTTCTTCCACAAATCGCTTATTCTCTGTCTTCTTGCATGAAATTCTTCATCTTATACTTGGCTTAGGCCCTTTGGCTAATTATGTACTCATTTTTATGTGGTGAATGACTACCATGTTCTCACTATAGTGCCATGTCTTTCCTATCTAGACTGACATTCCATTTTGAACCTGCTCTGAGGCTTAAACCTATTTATCTCATATTAGAACAAGTTTCCCAGGGCTTGTTTCTTAGGGAACTCAATAATCTTTTTGAGTTGGGGAAACACTTGCAAACCACTCACAATCAAGTCTCATCATTATAAAACATATTATTTGATTTATACCATAATAACCATCTTTGGACTCACATTTTCATATGAAGGGAATATTTAAATCTATGTTTCACATTCTCTAAGTGCTGTTCTGGTTCTTTTTAATTTTAGCCACTGAGTTGATAGGGCTCAGTGGAAAACAAAATGGATTTATCCATCACTGAACACAATTAATTGTATATTGGCCTCTTTAGGAATGGAGTTAGATAAAATGACTTAATCACAATTTTTCAGGGGAAAATTATAAATAATTAACCACTCTGACTTTGACTCTGATAAAAGAAAGTGAAATTCAGCACACCCAAGCAAATGACAATCAGATAAGGAAATTAGTTACAAGTAATATTCCATTATTATAACTGATTCTGCCCCATATAGCAATACCTACTGGTTGAGGCTACTACTTTTAATATAGAACTTTACATAATAAGACTGAAAGTCCAGTTTAGCTACATAGTTGCACAAATACCTAAATATATTGCAAGTTCCTCTATTATGTATTAGTGTCTCTACTTTTCATACTTTGCCATTTCAGAAAACTCAAAAGTGAATATGAAACCCTGCATTATAATCAAATCCCTGAAACTGAAGCAGTTTTAGCATCTAAACCCACTGCAGAATTACATGTTCAACATAGCCATGGAGTATTACTTGTGCAAGGATTTGTCAAATATAGCTAACTTTTTGGTACAGTTGCTTCAACCTGAAGGCTCAGAGACACACATTTTGGGGAAATACATATTTATTGTTTCTACACAGTCTGATAAAGCATTTACTTCAAATACAAGTCTGCTCATTTCACATATATTTAAAATTTTGATGACTATCTTACACAGTGAAACACCCAACCAAAACAAATAAACATACTGTATTAGTTTGTTAGGGATGCCATAACAAAATACCATAGACTTTGTGGCTTAAACTACACCCATTTATTTTTTCACAGTTCTGGAAGCTGAAAGTTCAAGGTGTAGGCAGGGTTGGTTTCCTCTGAGGTCTCTCTGCCTTGCCAATGGCTGCTGTCTTGATCTCTCTTCCTATGGCATGTGCCTGTTTCTCTTCTGATAAGGACATCAGTCATATGGGACTAGGGGGTCACCCTAAAGACCTCATTTAATTTCATTACCCCTTTAAAGACGATCTGGGGGTTAGGACTTCAACATATGAATTTTAGGGGGACACAACTCAGCCCATAACAAAACAAAACAAGACAAAAGAAAACACATTGGCTCCTCAAATAAATCCCTAAATTTACTGTACAATTTCTTTAATCTTATCTAGAAAACTATGCTTCCCAGTACTCCTTGCAGCTAGGTTTCTAGATATTAGATACATGCTACCAGTTAGATGTCATCATGTGAAATATTGAAGGTAGAACTGTGGTGATGGCCCTCTTCTTGCATGCCTTGGTAATTCTCTTCTTGTAAGAAAGTTCATATATGCGGTAGGTCTTCTTGGGGTGTTTATTCTTCTAGTATTTACTCTATATATTCTTGGGTGTTAAGAGCCTAAACATTCATACTCCAATCTTCTGACTATTGTAGTAGCAATGACTTCTTCTTTCTGGTCTAACTCTATAATTGGCTTCAAATGGAGCAGCACTCATAACACATTAATTTGATAATGTCCTGGAAATAATTCTAAGATATCAATCTAGAACTTGTTATTCAGCCTCTTCTATGATCTCAGATAAATTCCTGTATTAAAGTTCTTCTTGTTTAAGACACTTAGAGTGGTTTTTATTTTCTACACTGAGTTCTCACTGATATAAAAGTCTTCCTCTTACAATCTCCTTCTACAACACTATGCTTTACCATCTGTCTGGAACATTTCTCTTTGCATATTTATTTTGGCCTTTTTTATTCTTTCATCAATATTTAGATCAGGAATTATTCCCCATATATAAC